>NC_056728.1:1441446866-1441474366 GCF_019279795.1 Protopterus annectens | reverse complement strand
GGTGTAAGGATAAAATTGGTAGCATCTATGTTGAGGTAATGCCTGACTGCATAATAAAGCTGGAAGGTTAGACATGCACAGATGAGCACATGCATTCTCTCAGACAGCAAGGCTACCAGTGCTAAAGTCATTATTGGGAGGAGTAATACTGAGTCTAGAGAGGAGATTTTATACAAAAAAGGAAGATTGCCCACCACCCACACCTGACCCTTGGCTCTTGGAGAAAGAATGGGCATTGATATTCAGGATCCAGTAATGGCCATTAAATAAATTAGCATTAGAGCTCTCACCCTAAGAAATGAGTGGGCCTGGATCATGCCCTACAGGAGGAACCAGTAAGACAAATGGATGCTGGTAGGGAAGTTCTCAGATAGTTTATACAGCAGGAAAATGATGTATGCTGTTACATACTTACCTTATTAAATAAATGTTAATTTCTGCAGCAAGGTGCTTTTTTTGCATATCATATTGGTTCTAATCACATGGGCTGAAGCTTGAAAATTGTCAGGCTAGATCAATGCTCTACTCTGTTTAACAAAGAGTAAATAAATTAAAAGGGCAGGCAGGCATTTTGAGCAAGATGTTCCCCCACTGATAAAATACACATTCATAATAGCAAACCAATATGAGAAACTTTGACAGAAAACATTATCTTGAGGTAAAAGAATATGTGTGATTTGCTCACATTAAGAATACAAGTTAGAATTTCTGGGCAGAAGGGGTTATTCAGAAAGAACTATAATCAGACTGAGCTTCTGTTAAAGCTCCAAGTAGTGGAACACAGACAGAGGAAGCAAAGGTATTCATAAGTGTAGACCCAGTGCAGACGTGCCTGTGATAATGCTGCA
The DNA here is from genome assembly GCF_019279795.1 of Protopterus annectens. NCBI lineage: Eukaryota > Metazoa > Chordata > Ceratodontiformes > Protopteridae > Protopterus > Protopterus annectens. Next base: position 1,441,473,518 of record NC_056728.1, on the reverse strand, counting down.
TACTGAAGTCTCATAATCATGAAAATAGCAAGCACCATGCAAGTGAGTAGGGGATGCTCCATGTGGACATGTAACCTACAGATCTTGTCATGCAAACAGAATGTCCACCATTATGCTTATTTATTCATATCACTGCATCTCTACCACAGAGTCACAGCAGGAAGCCTATAAAAGGGACTGACAGTGAAATGCCAGCTGATTTAATTTTGCAAATTGTTAACAAGGGAGTTATAGGACAGACATAAAGGGGGTAGAGCAAGCAGAGGAATACACAGAAGGTGAAGGGGAACAGAAGAGTGGTTTAAGTAAGGAACAAGGATGTAATTTTTTTTGTGAGACAGTTGCCCTTTTTATGTTTGAAGGATGAAAGATTTAGGAATGTTAGTGGGGCAGGATCTCAAATATATAACACAGATAAATACTGATAGAGAAAGTGACTGGGGAGGTACTGATACAAAGATGGGGCCACAATGAAGACATTTTAGATTTACAGTGGGTAGATAACTGCTGATGTAGTGGATTCTACTACAAACAGGGAAGGGAGAGAGAGAGAGAGAGAGAGACAGAGAGAGAGAGAGAGAGAGAGGGGGAGAGAAGGGTCCACAAGGAAGGGGAAACCAAGATGGGAGACAGGGTGGGGTGAAGATGGCCTTTTAGGCCTGGTCAGAGATGAACCCACCGAGAAGTTAGTTAATTCTGTGAATGACATCATGGGTGGACTCCAATGCTATTGCACTATGATTGAGCCCAACATGCTGTGCTGGCCATATGATTTGGTGCTCCAGGATGCCAGCACAGATACTAATCTGTCAGTCCACCTCAATCCCTACCAGCCACTGAACTGCATGCCTCATACAACAGAAGAGCCCCTCTTCACCAGTGCTAAATAAAGAGCATATGCAACTCTTCAGAGAAGAAGTAACAGACACACCAGTGAGACCTCAACATCACTCTCTATAGGCTGGTGTTCATCATCTTGCAAAGAAGCAGGCTCAGAGACTACTGAGGATCTGCAGCCAGCATGGTGGCTAGTGTACAGGACAGATGCTGCTGCCTCACCACTGCCTGCTACATTGGTGAACCTGCAAAAAAAAATTTATAAATAAATGGAGAAAATTAGTTAGTAAAGTGGCATGATTAAAATAGAATGTCAGAGAGAAGAGAACATGGCACAAATATAATATCCAGTGTGACGTGGTTCACTTTAAAAAGATACATTCTATAAGTAGAAATAAATGTCAGCAAACAATGAAAACCAATGTCAAGGGATCGACTGTTATACAACAGAGGATAATGTCAGGCAATGTCAGTGCTGTATAATTTTCACAGGTTAGGACATTATCATAATGAATGAAAAATACATCTGTAAATCAAATAAAAAATAAGTAATGGTGAAATATTAAAATGCAAAAAAAAAAACATTGCTCATTGCTCTGATAAACAGGTTCAGTACAGTCATAAAATATGACAAACACAGGTATAATTGGTTCATTTTAAGACAAAAAGAATGAGCCCAATTAAAGTACTGTCAGCAATACAGTGCACCTCTCTTCTCACACTGGCTAGTTTGACCTGTCTCCTGTGACAAGCTATCTGTTTTGTCACAGTTTATTCTTCTCCTGCAAAACAAAGGTAAGGCACTAATGAGCAAAGAAAACCCAGAACAGCAGAGAGCATGGGTAGCTATACTTTTCAACCCTGCTTTGCAATGACTCATTAAAACACACATAAAACAGTAATATGTAGGCCATCTCTCCATAACCTCTCCTTCCCATTGGAGGACAAGGTCCGGGTTTATGCCCCTGCAGATCACTGTCAATTGTGGTGGCCCTATTCACCAGGGGGGGGTGATGATAGTAGTGTAAAGATACTTTGCGCACTGTCACACAATGGTGCATTGTGTGTGCTAAAAGTGCCCTGGCCACGACAGGTGTTTGATATTATGTGTGGTGGCACGAACTGACAGGACAGAGGAAAAACAGAACAGGTTCTAGTCCTGTGTGGTGTTACACCTAGACAGGAAACAGAAAACAAGCAGGATAGGTCAAATTCCTGGGTGGGGTGGCTCAAATTGTCAGGGCATAGGAAACAGGCAGAACAGGTTGCAGTCGTTAGGAGGAGGTGATTTTATAGCCAGGCATCATGGTACAGGCAAGAAAAGTTGCAGTCCTGTGGGATGTTTGTCATTTAATCAGGGCACATTAAGGCTGAGTCACATCTCTCTTGTGTTGGTGTATACACATAGGTGTGTGCATACAGCAAGAAAATGCTTCCCCCTGTGGTAGAAGGAAGAAGTAAAAAAATACAAACATTTACAGGTCAAGCCAATGGCATAGAGCCAGTAAAGTGAATTGTTGAGGATAAGGAAGAAATTATGTATTCTTAATGCATGAAACTCAGAATTTCCAGAGGATATATAGCAAGAGTTAGAGAGAAAACAGAGAAAAGAAAAATAGTTGCACAAGAAAAAATATTAAAAGCTACAGAAAATAATTTATAACTGCTTGTCAATGGTGGGGTAAGAGGATAGTTGTAAACTGTAAGTGTGCACAGCTTCTTATCAGGGATGACACACAGCATTCATGAAATGGCCACATTGTCCATGGCTGCCTCCTTCCCTGGTCATGGATGCTGACCTGTATGTGGCTGTTGTGTGTCAAGCTCCACTGTGGCTTCCACATCTGGCTTTGGATGTTCCACTGAATGTAGCCAATGTGCATCAGACTCCATTGCGACCATATCCCACTGGGAATCTTACTCCTACATTTAAACACTAGCCTACTGTATTATAGGTGTACTACAGTTAACATGTACCCTTTCCCAACAATGGCATAAAGGACAACATGTATCTGCCATGACCAAACAACATGGGTTACAGCCACATTCCCACACATGCAGCCAACAGGCTGCCCATCATGCAAGCAAGATACCTGCAGATCTGACACTGAAGGGATGCATGGTACACCAAGGCAGTGTTCCACCTATGTAAGTTCTATCCAAACAACTGCAGACATGAACCCTGACACCCCACAGGCATCAATGATAACCATTCCCCCTAAGCTACATTACAATCTCATACTACTTTGCTCTGCAGCTGTGCAGATGATGATGACTGTGCTCTGACTACCCATTAGATCAGTGTGAGTAAGGTAATATCTGACATATAGTGTAGCCAATCATTATACTGTAATGCATAGGCTAGGCACATTCATGAGTTTCAGACTTTGGTTGCCTTGTCATGGCCCATAGTTGAGGATCAGATGCTGCCTCCTTGCCAGTGCTACAGTATAATTCTCCCACCTCTGCCTCGAATGGGGATTGCTGCAGCTATATCCTCTGGCATCTCCATACATGAGTTCTCTTCTCCTACCAGAACAAGCAGATCATCACCTTACAGTAACAGTTTTCATAGCACTATGTTGTGTAGTGTGTAACTTACTATGTAGTGTGCAACTTACTACAAACATCCTTGCTGATGGCTTTCATAGGTTCATAGGTAGGTACTAGGCTATCAGCCCTGGGGCCTATACAAGCCCAGCCAAAAAGGTACCCTGGCTTTTGCCACCCAAGAAAATTATTTTCCTGTGCCACTGTCGAGCAGAGTCACAGAAGTGATCCCCGGGGTGAATTTCCTATTTCCCATCCAATCATCAAGATTTTTCTTGAAGAGTGCTAATGAGGAGCTTTGTTTGATATAGATAGGTAGTTTATTCCAGAGTATGGGAAGTCTCCGGGACAGGAATCTATCCCTTCAGCATGTTCTCTTTATTGTGGTGACAAGGTTTAGGTCCCCAGAGCATGTAGCTCGGAGGGATTGGGGTTTCTTTAAGTGGAGCATGTCCAAGAGCTCTGGGTTTGACATAGCTTTGTATGTTAGGCAGAGATCACCTCTGATTAGGTGATATGCAATGGAGTAAAGCTGGTGTTTTCTGAGACGGTCTGTGTAGGGCATCTGTTTGAGGCCAGTAATCCTCTTTGTGAGGTATTTCTGTGGCCTTTCCAGTTGTTGTAGATGTCTTGTGAGGTACATACCAAAAGGGGCGTTGTACTCTATAATGGGTGTAAAGAGTGATGAGTAGAGGGGAACAATTACTTCTTTTTTTCTGGATGAAAAACTTTTTTGTGATGAGGTGTGCCACGCAGAAGGATTTCCTGACTACTGTGGTGGTGTGATTATCAAAGAAGAGACTACTGTCCACCTGTGTCCCAAGGTCTCTTATCACACTTTCAGTGTTAAGTATACTACCACCTACATTGTAGTTCATGGGTACAGAGTTTTTACCAAAGGGGATGACAATGCACTTTTTGGCATTGAGCTTGAGGCCATGGCTTTGACACCAGGCATCTGTCTCAGTACGGCCCTTTTGTAGGATGTCCACATCATTAGGAGTTTCGATTATGGCTCCTAGTTTGCAGTCATCTGCAAACTTCATTAGCCAAAGACCTTCTGTGTTAGCCTGTACTTCAGAGAAGTAGATACCAAACAGGAGAGGACCCAGGACTGAACCCTGTGGTACTCCACTTGTCACTGGTCTGAAGTCGGATTTGAAGTCTGCTACTTTCACAGTGTGAGTTCTGTCAGTGAGCCAGTTGGCAACCCATCTTGTGACATAAGGATTTATACCTAGTTTAGTGAGTTTATCTATAATTCCAGAGTGGGGAATGGTGTTGAAAGCCTTGGCAAGATCTATATAGGCTGTGTGAACCACCTTATCCTCATCTACAGCTTTGGTGACTGCTTCAAAGAAGTCTATCAGAGTTAGGAGACATGATCTGCCTTTTACAAACCTGAACTGGGTGGGGTCCAGAGTTTGGAGATTACCAATGTCTTTGTTTATAAGTTCTATGATGATAATATGTTCCATGGCCTTGCAGACCAGGCTCGTCAGGCTAATGGGGCGGTAGTTCCCGGGGTCCGTGGTGGCTCCCCCCTTGTGGCATGGGATAACTGTCACTGTGCGCCTTTCAGTAGGTACAAAGCCTGAGGTGAGGCTATGATTGAACATGGTACTTAGGTGGGGTGCCAGTTCATTCTGTAGTTCATGTAGAATGCAGCCTGGGATGTTGTCTGGTCCCATGGATGCTGTGTTCTTGGCTTTGGAGAGTGTGGTTATTACCTGTGCAGCCGTGATTACAGGAACTTTGCATTCTTCTGGTATAGAGATGGGCTCTTTACGGGGTGAGAGGTGGGTAAAGTTAGCACTGAACCTATCTGCCAGGATTTTGGCAATATCAGTTGGGTCTGCATATTTAGTGCCATTGTGCTGTAACTCAGAGCAGATCTGAGTGTTGCCATTGAGATTCTTGACATAGCAATAGAATGCTTTGTGGTTGTCTTTAGAATCAGGGGCGATTTTGTTTTCGTAACTAGCTTTGAAGGATTTTATCAGGGATCGCAGCTTCTTACTGAGGCTGACCAGGGATCTCCTCCACTCATGGGATTTTACTCTCTTTTGCAACAGTTTCTTCCTTCTGTTGTACAATTTGTTTATGGCAGGGGACCACCAGATTGGCTTCCTTTTTTTGTAAGATAGCATCTTGGTTCTGTTTGAAATAGTACTATCCATGCACTTGTGTAAGTGCTTATAAAGTGCAATTGTGCAGGATTCAGTAGTCGTAACTGTATTGTCCATCTGCATGGGTGTCATGAAGTTCACCACTTCTGTCTTAAGAAGCATGAAGCTGGCTTTGGAGAAGTTTTTTTACCATGGTTTCCTTAATGGGGGTTGGGGGCAGGATGTGGATATCTAGGGTAATTAGCTTATGTTTGGATCAGACCAATGAGGCATTGACTTCAGGTGTGGAACACCGATCACTCATCTTGGTAATGACTAGATCTAGGATATTCTTGACCCTGGTGAGGGTGTGGATAAGTTGATCCAGGGCATTGGAGTTTATGAATTCCAGAAAGCATTGAGCAAAGGAGTTGGTACATGAGTACTTTTCACAGTTAATGGTGGGGTAGTTGAAATCGCTCATTATTAGGGTGTTTGGTTGAACCCTAATATTTTCCAGTACATCAAGAAAAGAGGAGTGGGAATCCTGGGGCATGGTGGGGGATCTGTAGCAAGCTACAATTTGGAGTGCAGTTTTGCCCAGAGTTAGTTGCACTTGGATAACCTTGGCTACATTATGCTGAGAAACTAGCCTGGAGGTGTGGATATCCTTAAAGAATATGGACACACTTCCACCTTTGGTGTTCCGGTCCAAGTTACATGGTCGAAAAGTGTGGTATGAGTTATATCCTGGTAGTGCAGGGGTGCTTTTTGGAGCCTTGAACCAGGTCTCAGTCACTGCACAGATATTGATGTTCTCCATTTTAAGGAGTGCATCGAGTGAGTGCATTTTGAGATTTAGACTTTTAGCAATGAGTAGCATCACCCTCAGTTTTTGCTTACCTGTTCCTGTTATGGTGGTGAATTTGTCATTTGAACCTTGCCTAAAAAAGGCACTATAGGGGCCAAAAGAACCTTAGCCAGTATCCGGAATCCCAGGGGTGACAGGTGCAGGCCATCTCTGGCAAAGCATCGTGGTCTGTCGACCATGTCATCCCAGGCAGACAGATACTGGATCCCTTTAGAATGACACCAGAAGCTTAGCCAATTGTTGAAGTCAATCATTTTGTCCTTGTACTGTGGCATAATTCTCGGTGATGGCAGAATGCTACTCAGGGCTAGGGTCATACTTGCCTGGGCTACAAGATCGGAGAGCTCTTCCATGTCTATTTTCATGTAGTCCAGGGAGGTCTGTCTCAGGTCATTCACACTAACATGGACAATAACAGAGTCATATTTGTACTTGTTGTGGAGTGACCTGAGTGCATGGGTTATGTGGCAGATCCTGGCTCCTGACAGGCAACTGACAGTAGCCTTCTCCTCATTTAGCCTGGTTAGGGGGACATCAGTGTGCATGACTATAGAGTCACCTATGACTAGTGTGTTGGGTACGTTGTTTTGCCTTATTGGCTGTGTTTGAGTGGAACACTGAGTCTGTGGGCTATGTGTCATTTGGGTTGTGTTGGGTGGTGGAGGTTTCTTGCATTTCTGCTTTGTAGGTCTCTGTTGCTTGAGCAGATTATTACTTAGAGCCTCTGTGAATGTTTTTGTGTTTTTATGTGTGGATTTTGATGGTGTAGATTTTGTAAGGGTAATGCAGTTTGCCACCACATATATTCAGGCAGTGGAATAGGACACAGTTGCCATAATGGTTAAGGTCTTTGTTTTCCATGCATAAGGTGCAAGTTTGCTTGCCTTGCTTACTGCCCCCACTTCTCTGTGGGTTCCTCTGCACCCCCCCCCGCAAAAAAAACATACTGGGTGTTTCTACCTCAGACTTACCACCCAGAAATAATATGAATGGACTCATGGGCAACAGCCAGATTTTTTGTGGTGCCTTTCAGGGGAAGATTTATGTATACTAACAGCTAACTACTTTAGTCATTAATGTGCAGAAGCTTAGCTAGGAAAACATGGATCAGAGACAATGCACCATGTTGACGGTGTAAAAAACCCTCAAGATGATCAAACTGACTAATGTTAACAAATAAATAGCCATGGGTTACCTGCGATAAATGAGTTGAGGATATAACCTAAGCTTATGCCAACAATGGGAGGAAGGATCTACATGCCTCTGCTAGCCAGTTTGTTCTCAACATATAAAAAGGCCAGCAGTCATGGATCAATAAACTACTGTCTGTCCACTGTCCAGTTGCTCAACTGGATAGAACAAGATATGAGGACTTCCTTGGACCACATGGATGGGTCAAAAGGAATAAAGAAGGAGAGGCCATTCTAGACTTCTGTCTGGCGAATGGTTTTATGCTGGCCAAGACAGATGATCAAAAGATCACATGCAACAGATGCCAATATGCAACTTGGGTAGACTTCCTCCTAGTAAGGAAGTGGGCTACTATTAAGGAAAGGGTATTGGAGTACAATTAAAGATTGCAAAGTCTTTCCCAGTGAAATAACATAAACCACCGGTGGCCACAATCAGCTAAAAACAGTGGTCAGAGAAGGTCCTAAGGTTAACAGAGACTGTGTTGAATACCTGGAAGTTGACTAGAGTAAAAGTACAAGAATTCAAGGAAGTATTCAGGGCTGTAGCACCCCATGAAGAAGAAAAAACAATCTGAGCTGAAGAGTAGTAGCAGGCTCTAAAGACAGCATGTGTGAGGATTACAGAACAGATATGTAGTTGAATGAGGTTTATAAATATGGTACTTAAGGAAAATTGGTGGTGGAACTCAGAAGTCACAGAGGTTAGCTAAATACAGAAGTAGTGCAGTAAAAAGTGAGAGAAAGAAAACATGAACCAGGCTGAGAAGGAATACTGGCTGTCTAACAAAAAGGCTAAGAGAGGAGTTGCAATAGCAAAGGACAATGCATCAGAGGCATTTTACCAGCTTCTGGAAAGTTGCTCAGTAGATAGCACAAAGTAACTCTAAGGCTGCAAGGCAAAAAGATAAAATGGGTAGCTGTCTGATTCCATTCATAAGAGATGCCAGTAATAGTCTACTTATCTAGCCACAGGACATCAAGCACAGATGGAAGGAGTCATTTCAGCAGATTTCTGAATGAAGAAAACTCAACAGAAGCTCCAGGTACAATTTAAGTTGAAAGAAGAAAAGCTCACCCCAGAGGAAGTAATAACAGCACTAAGGAAAATTAAGTCAAGGAATGCAGCAAGCTCAGATAAGATCACAGCACATATGATCAAGCTTTTGGGTGTAATAGAGGAGAAAATGGCTCAAGATGGTGCTCATAGTATAAAGAGAAAGGCATATCTGAGATGACTGAAGAATAAGCATCCTAGTGTCAGTAAACAATAACAAGGGGGACATTCATAAATAACTGTGAGCAGTACACAGTTTTCAGACTGCTGTCTCACTGCATGAAAGTGTTGAGTAGGGGGACTGATAAAATTTCACAGTGCAGAAAGTATAATAGGAGATGATCAGTTTGGATTTAGACCAGGATACAGAGCAATTGACTCAAGGTTTGCAGTGTGTTAGACAGCTGAGAAGAAACCTGAAAGGAGAAACAAGTCTAACTGGGCATTACTAGACTTAGAGAAAGCATATGGTGAGTTCACAAGAAAACTGATTTGGGCAGTCCTGTGATGGTCTCAGGTTCCATAAACACTGTTAGAATCAGTGCAGGCAATGTGCTGTTAGTGGATAACACAAGTAAGATCAGTGTTTGGACTCACTGAGGGGCTCTTTGTAGGAATGGGTGTGCATCAGAGTTCTTCTATGACTTCGCTGCTGTTAATACTGACTGTGGACTACATTAGCAAACAGGTCAGATGAAACAGATCACCTGGCTATTCTATACAGAAAATTTAGTATTACCAGCAGACTCTGAATAGGAACTTCAGCAAATGATACAGTGATGGAATGCAAAGCTGAAGTCACACATGATGAAATTGAATAAAGATAAGTCATGGCAATAATTGGGGGGAATCAGAAGAAGTTGAAAAGTCAGATAGAAGTGAAACTAGAACACATTACCAGCATTAAGTACTTAGGAAGGGTGGGGAAGAAGAAGATCTACCCACACATAACTGTGTAGAAAGTATTCCACAAGGAAACTCTTGCAGAGATAACATGTGTGTCCAAGATGGCAATGATAGGAGCTGAATTATAGTGCACAGACATATTTATTTACTTGCCTGTTTGTTAACCAGAGCAGAGCACTGATCCACTTGGACCTTCTTCAGAATCAGCCTGGGATCACTTTTTGGATAATGTGACTTGCTCAGAATCTCACAGTTAGGAAATTAGAGACTGAGGGTATCTGGACCCCTGAAAGCAAGCCCTAAATAGCTCATTGCCTTAATCCTCTGCATTAACTGCTGGGAATTGTATTGCATTACATGTGTTCTACACACCACATGGCAGTTGATGGAGCATTTGTAACACATGCAAGGGGGCAAGCAGCTGTTCAAGAATTTTCAAATAACCCAAATCACTGCTTTGAAGATAAGAAATTTAAGTTTAATGCAAAGATATATTAGGTGACTTATTTTTATAAAACAAAACTCTATGGAAGATTGAATCATACCTGAGGAAGGTAAGATAAGAGATTTGGTAAATGCATTGAATTTGATGATAATCCTAAGTTTTGTCATTAGAAAATTATATTTTGTTTTGAGGAATGTACTATGTACTATAACTGGAGAAGAAAATGTCATAATACCTATATTCAAGGCAGTAATAAGGCCACATATTGAATACAGTGTGGTAGTAAGCATATATATTGATACTGGTTTACTATCAAAATCCCAAGTGCAGATGTTCTACAAACGGGATATCAGATGGCAGATGGTCAATTGCCATGTTGCCAACCGATAGTTCATATCAGCCAATACCACTGTGCATTCACTGATATGAAGTTGATCTAAGGGCTAGAGATTGTGGTACAGCGGAGACTGGGACGTTCATCCCTTTCCTCACTGTAGTGCAATCTCAGAGTTGGAATATATAGTTAGCAGGGGGTGTGGGGGGCACAGCCCCAACAGGAGGGTGCAGGTGGTCTTGCCCCCCCTGTGAAGACATGATGTAATTTTTGAACTGCATGTTTTTGTGTTCAACATTAACATAGACTCTGTAGTTGCCGGGTATATGAGTTAATGTTGTGAGCAGACTTTATTTTTTTATTTGCACATTCTGTTCATGTTTCTGACTGGGAATTCAATTGCTTTGTGACATTTTGATAGTAAACATTTGACATTCTTGTTGGGACATTTATAAGACAGATAGCAACCATTAAGCATTTAAAATCTAAGGATACATCACATGTTATCATTATGCTCAATTTCATACAGTTTAAAGGGGGGGGGCCTTAATTTTAATGTATAAAAAGTGAGGGTAGTGAAGTTACAGTGACCATTCTGGGAATTTATGAACCACTCATATAAAATGAGAAATGATCACAGTCTTGCTGTACTGCAAAGTATTAGGGCAAATATCAAGAAAGGTTATTTTCATTTGGGAGCTAATAACTTGTGGAAAAACCTCCCAATGGATCTAAGAATGTCTGAGAGTTTGGATATTTTTCCAAACTCCTTGAATAAATGGCTTGGTGACAGATTTTATGATTTTTATTTTATTTGTATAGACTCGTAGATACTCCCCCTTGTGGATTTGAGTTTGTATAAATAAATACAATGAACACTGGACACTGAAGGAGATTGCTCAGCTTAAGACACACTGAGGTCCACAGTAGCAAGCTGTGCCCTTGGTGTGATGTTTGCATGAAAAATGCTAATTTTAGTCACATCCACTTAATGATCATATTAAATAAAATGTTTTATGAGTCCCAAATTTTGTATGTGCTTTTCTGCTGATAATGAGAATGCATTGGGAAAATTTAGCTGCTGACAAATTCTTCTGCATCATGGAGGATTGGAGCATAAAACATCACAAACACCAGCTTCCAAAGCAAAAAAATTGGTATTTTTTCATGCATGCTTAATCGAAGGATGGTGTTGTGCAATTATTTGCCCTACTGAAAGTAACCAGGCTTTATATTCCACTTCAAATAAAGCAAAATTAGAACTTTACTTTACTTTATAGAGCGCTGTTAGAATGCATTGGACTAACAGTGCTGCTTAAAGCTGGTTATTAGGAAGGCATCAGGAGGACCTACACGTATGTACAACTAGAATGCTGCTTTATCAGGCTTTTATAAGTTCTTTCAAAAGCTACTGAGAAAATGTACTCTCCTTTATTTTATATTATAATCTTAAAAGTAGCAGAGCTTTGATAATGAAAATAGCTAAATACATTACTCAGTGCAATCAAGCAGATGATGGTTGACATTAAGTTATACCAAGGGGAAAGGGTTATACTTTGTTTTCTTTTGGAGTATCTTGAATTTCAGTCTGCCACTGCACAAAAGACATGCCCTGCCATGCCCATAGCTGTGTAAAACAATGTGGTGTCTGTTAAGCTAAGCAATTGCTCCATTTGATATATTGTGCACCGTTGTACATTGATAGCAACATGGGTGCAGTGACTGACACACCATGAAGTCAGTAAAATGTGCTATTTCAGAGAATGGTCACATAGCAGAGATTCTCTCCTCAGATCTTTGTAGAAACCAACTATGCTTCTCCATATGCTTTAGCATCCGATCTAAGTACTAGTGTATGATTTACAAAGCCAATGCCTGCAAAACACCTAGTGTGTCCCAAGTTGGTTGCTGAAACTTTCCTGTACATAGAATATTAATGAAAAAACAACCTTTTTGTCCCCTAAGGTAGACAGTCTGCACATTCTACTTGATGTCATGTGAGGACAACGCATGTATACTAGTGCCAGTATGCCATTTCTCTCTACATTTTTTAACTCATTCCCTCCAGTAGAGTTCTTTTGATTATGTACTTTTAACTCCCAGTAGGTGTAGCTTGAACTTTTAAAAAATAAAGTTATCTCCTTACAGTTCAAACAAACATTCATATCTCTGGAACAAGTGTTATTAGAAAACTGTAAATAGTAAACCATTCAGGATAAATGAATCTTTACATTAATGGTTTTCATTCAGTTTGATGCTTTCAACTGAAGTTTATAAGACAAAATAAAGGCAGTGAATATTAATTTTGTAATGTATAAACAGCATATGGTATCTCAGGAACCATTCAAGCAAGACACATACTGCCAGCAGGATTTTCTTCATACAGCTATGGGCTTTCATATGAGGCCATGCAGTTCTGTCTGCATTACCTAAATATTGAGATATTTCGAGAAATATAAAAACTATTACAATACAAATAAACAGTATACAAATAATATTCACTATTTCTTTAGCTGCATTAGAGGTCAAATATTAATACAATTGTGTTTGCCATCATATATGCTTAGATTCATAGATTCATACTAGGCTAACTGCCCTTGTGAGCCATTTTAAGCCTAGACAATTATCCCCTGTGAGATTCAAACCCTGTACCTTGGGTTTGTAAGGCAAACACCTTAACCATTAGGCCATCCTCCCAACCCCTTTAAGATGAAATCTTCTGATACCCTTCTGATACCCTTCTGATACCCTTGTATGTAGCATGGTTTTCGAATTATTAATGTAAATATGAACAAGCAATATGTGATGCTTAAAGGCATCTGTAGGAGTTAACTGCAGAAACACTAGAAAGCAACTTAATTTCTCCCAGTTTTTTAGGTTTCTAATACCATGATGTGCCTGGACCCCATTCCTAAGCAAAAGTATGATTAAAGTTCATGAAATTAGTATTGTTTCAATATTTGATGTTAGCCAAAAGTGCTCTTCACTGGACCTGCAATGTGCCCAGTATCGACTCCTTCTGCAATTCATATGGAATTACATGTATCAGTAACATATCTAAGTAAGATCATAAATTCTTCTTTAAAAGATCATTTGCTCCTACTACTATTGGAACTGTATGGCTATACTTCTTCCACATTGCTCTTGTTTCTGTCTGCAAATCCTGGTATTGCACAGCTTTGTGTTTCTCTGTATGTAAGACACTGTAATCACTGGATATAGCAATTTCAATGATCAATTATACTTTTGTCTTCTTTTTGTGAACTACTATATCTATTTTTCGCCCATCTGGTTTTTGAACTGTTGGTAATGTGTGAACCTCTTGTGAACTTAGCTTTAGAATACCTAAAACTAGCCACCCCTTCCATTGCCTACTCTGTCAGCACCCTACTCAATAAGTCAATTCAAGAATCCTGCATTCCAGACATCTGGAAGAAAGCATCTGTCATCCCTTTGCACAAAGGTGGCACTAACTCTGACATCACAAAGTTCCGTCCCATAGCCATACTCTCCACCATATCAAAAATACTTGAAAAATGTATCCAGACTCAGCTCCTACTTCACTTGTAAAACACCAATTACTTATCCTCACTCAACATGGTTTCAGGCCCAGCCATAATACCAACACTGCCCTTATTTCCTTCTTAGATGCAGTTAATAAGGCTTGTGATACTGGATCCTTAGTCTCAGCTCTCTTTCAAAATCGTTCTAAGGCATTCAACACCATTTCACATTCTCTACTAATTACCAAACTCTCCAACCTAGGATTACCCCCCCCCCCGCCCCCTTCAATGGTTTACCAACTACCTCAATAATAGACAGCAATCCACCAAATTGCAACACTCCTCCTCCCCCTTCATTCCTTCAAATACAGGTGTCCCCCAGGGTTCTATACTGGGTCCCCTCTTTTTCAGCATATTCATCAACAACTTCCATCAAACTCTAACAGAGAGTTCCATCATTCAATACGCTGATGACTAAGCTATAATCTGTTCCTCTTAATCTCTCACCAAATTACAGCATCTGACCCAAGAAGCATTCACCTCTACAGAGGTCTGGACATATCAACAAATCTCATTTTACTGTTACTTCCCAAAATAACACTGTCTTAGAAGTTGTCCCTAGTACAAAACTGCTAGGAGTCATTATCGATGACAATTTAACTTTGGATCTTCATATCCACAGTAACATAAAGAGGACACATCAAAAGCTGGGTGCCCTATACAGGCATAACTACTTCCTCAGCTTCTCCAACAAAAAGGCCCTAGCCTCTTCATTTCTTCTCCCTACTCTGCTGTATGGCACCCCCATCTTCACCAACCTACAATCCTCCCTAAAAAGTAAACATTACTCCTGCTACAATAAAATCACCAAATTTGTTATAAACTTGAAATACTCTACACACCACTGATCTTCACTACAACAACTCAATTGGCTAGAATCTCCCCACCACCTCACATACCTACAGTTAACTACAGCCCACAAGTTAATCTTCCAAGCAGAAATCTGCCCTTCCCTGTCATCCTTACTGATCACATACCATCCCACTTGCCACATCAGGTTAGAAAACAAAATGTTGCTGTCTATAGTGAAACCCAAACTCTCAGCTGGCAAAATACTATATTCCTATGCCATCTCCAAGCTATGGAACACTCTTTCTCCCTCTCTCAGAATGATCAGCAATCCTGACTTCTTCAAAAAATCCTTAAAATTACATCTCTTCTCTTAATGGATATGCTCCTGTTCCCTACCAAGCACCTAAACACCTGATATCCCACTCTAGGTTCCTATCACTATCTACCTCTGTAAATAATTCCTCCAACTCTCTTCTTTTACCTTCCTGTTTCTCTCTCCCACCTACTTCACACTTCCATCTCAATCCTTTTCCTCCTGCTATGTACCTGTATATCCACACCCCTGTGCTTCTAGCCTCAACTACTATATACCCCTATCCTGCACATATGCCATAACCTTCCTTATCTTCCTTTCCTGCTCACTACTATCTATTTACTTTGCCATATCTACTGTCACATCATCACACTGTACCTTTCTATTATCTCCGTCTTCCACATATCTATCTCCCGCCTTACATTCATCCTATGTACTTCCTTTCTCTCTAACACACTAAGACCTTTGTTTGTAGTTAACATGCTTATAGTTCATGTGCATAATCTCTGTTATACATATGCTGTTGATACTTGCTTTGTAAATATTTTCTATGTATCAGCATTGTTCATTTGTATTTTGTTGTCTATTGTACGCAATTTTGTTTTGCTTTGTATATTGTGGAGCTTTTCTTCCCGGGCCTCCACTGAAAATGGGCTCTTCTTAGGCCCAGTGGACTTTCCTGGTCAACAAATGCAATAAATGCATAAATAAATAAATAAATTAACTTCATAATTTTCTATAATGCTTTGTGGCTTATGTATCCAATGTGTTTCAGCTACTTTGATATTATAATGTTTGCACAATCTACAATCAACAGTCTTGCCACACTATTATGCCTTTCAGTATACAATCCTTATGCTATTAGTATATCACAACCAGCAAAAAGATGTGTGACTGTTTCCAGTTCTGCTTTACAAAACCTACATTTGTCTGTTTCTACCACATTTTCAATGGACTTTGTAAACCAACGTGTACATATTATACTATGTTGGGCCACCAATATTGACCTTTTGTCTTTTGATTTAAATTCACCTCTCCTTAACTATTCCTGGGTTCCGTCTTAATCAACATAAGGTTGTTCCAAGAGTTTTCTATACTTACAACTATATTTACGCATTTTCCACAGTTCTTTCCTTCTCATTTGATTCTTCACCTTATATTCTTTTTTTTTTTGACACATTCAGTTGCTGCCTGATTTTTATCTACTTCTGGGTTGATTTCCATTCCAACTTGAAACCAATATTTTTCTGCTAAACTAAGCAGAGAAGTCATCTTAGACTTATTCTCCTTGTGTTTCAAAACTTCCACTATATTTAGGCCTTGTGAGGTCAGCAGATATGTATGCAGTCCCACTATTACGTATCTATAAATGTAATCAGTTTTGAGGAGGCCCATACCTCCCTCAGAATGGGGAATATATAGTTTTGGTATACACAGATTTTTATAAATCACTTGATGAGCAAGAAGTATCCTTCTTGTTTTCCTGTCTAACCAATAAAATACCTTTTGGGGCAACAGTCCAAAACTGTAAGTTAAGGCAGGGAGAAGAAATTGGTTTATAGCCTGGACTTTGTTCCTAGATATAAGTCCTGTTTCAGTATTCATTTTGCTATTCTAAAATGTTCCTTACTAAGTTTTCTTCATATTTGTTCATGTTTTATTATTGATCCTTCATCAATTCCCAAATATTTATACACTTCCTCTTGCTGAAGTTCTTTTATATCACATTCTTGTCCCAGGCTGAAGTTTTCTTAGTGCTGCAGCTTTCCTGGTTTAAAGGTTGCTTTTGCACATTTATCAAGACAAAATGACAGTCATATTATCTAAAAAAAGTTTTGACCACTTGCAGTTGTGCTTTCAGTTCCTCCTCTGATGAACTATACATTTTAAATCATCCACAAAAAGCAGATGGGAAGTCTTTACACTTTGGTGTTTTTTTGCGAGACAAATTGTAGCCATGACCTAATCTGTTAAGTAGACAACTTAATGGGTTATGGGCAAGAGAAAAGAGCATTAGTGACGACAAAGAGTCACCTTGGAAAATCCATGTTTGAATTTTTATCCCTGGAATAATATAGCAATAACCCACGCCTGGGTGTGGGTAATGCGGGATTTAACCACGGTTGGCATGGTTTGGTCGAGCCCGAGCCAAACAAAGACAACCGTGGTTATCCGCATTACCACCCAGAAGTGGTTATTGCTATTATACTATGACATTATTTAAGAAAAGAAACAATTACTTTTCTTAAATAATGGCATTGTATAATGCCTCTTTGCTGCCCTTCCGTAGCTGTCTGGCATCCGCGGCAGTTCTGATGTACTGCGCATGCCTACGCAGTACATCAGAGCTGTGGTCAAAAGCAACGGAGAAAGCAAGATCTCCTTTGCTTTTTTACTGTTTCGCTATGTTAAATGGGTTTAACATAGTGAGACAGCTTTAAAATAAGCAACGGAGACATCCATTGCTTATTTTAAAGCTGTCTCGCTATGTTAAACCCATTTAACATAGCGAAACAGTAAAAAGCAATGGAGATCTTGCTTTCTCCGTTGCTTTTTTTTTTAAACCTGTCTTGCTATGTTAAATGGGTTTAACATAGCGAGGCAGCTTTAAAATAAGCAACGGAGATCTCCGTTGCTAATTTTAAAGCTGTCTCGCTATGTTAAACCCATTTAACATAGCGAGACAGGTTTTAAAAAAAAGAGCAATGGAGAAAGCAAGATCTCCGTTGCTTTTTACACACTGTGTCGCTATGTTAAAGGAGTTTAACATAGCGAGACAGCTTTAAAAAAAGCAACGGAGATCTCCGTTGCTTTTTTTAAACCTGTGTCGCTATGTTAAACTCTTTTAACATAGCGAGACAGTGTTTTAAAAAAAGACTTATACTAATGGAAAAAGTCCGGGTGACCGGACCTTTTTCCATTAGTATAAGTCGATTTACAACTTGCACGCTGGCCAATCAGCGTGCATGTTTTGGAATATTAATAGGGGGTCATGGTGTAATCATTTATACTTTATCATGGCTTAACTACATAGTGGTTTACCACTGTTTCAAGCTCGCTGTAATGTAATTGATCAGTGTAGGGTGTATATTATATATTTTTTAAGTACTCTTTTATCCATGAATGTGGAATACTGTCAAATACTTTTATGTAGAATATCCATGCCATACTTAGATTGTTCCTCTTTTTACAGTTCTGGATTAAGATTTTATTTAAGAATGAGCCTTTATTCCATATGATTTTCTTTTGTTACTCTTTTATTCTATTGCCATGATTGGGTTTTCTTCTAAATGACTATAAGCTCTGTCAGCATCAATTCCAACATATAGTTTATAAGTCACAGATTGCAAGTAATTAGCTATAGTTTTTAGGGTAGCTTGCAGGTTCCTCTTAAGTAGGAGTAATGTTTTTCCTGTTGTTTACCAGGCTGGTGTCTGTTCAGGGTGCACACATATATATATATATATATATATATATATATATATATATATATATATATATATATATATATATACATATACAGAGTCCTTACTTATGGATAAATCTTCATGTAAAGATGTTAATACTTTTAGCCAGAAGGCAGTTACTGCATCTGGACCTGTATGTTTCTAGTTAGGAGCTTTTCTTAACTTTGTTTCAATTTCTATGGCCATTATGTCATCCCATTTCATATCCTGTACCTTTGAACTTCCTAATCTTTTTTTTTTACTTCTTCTATCCATTCAGCATCTTTGTTATATTCCACAGGATCTTCAAAGATATTTCCCCAAAAATGTGTATATTTCTTCTGTTTTTGGTGATGTTTCAATTCCTTTTGCCTTGTTTCCCAATTCTCTATAAAACTTTTTGGTTCATCACTAAATTGCTTATTTTGTACTTTTCCTTATATTTATCTGCATATCTTCTAAGTTTTAATGCCTGTGCTGTTATTTTTAGTTTATTATTTGCAATAGTGCATGATAGATCCTGATCTGTTCTGATACTACACATTGCTTTCATCATGTCTATCTTTTTGAGTATTATTGGATCTGTTCCCTCTTCTATAATCTTCTAACATATACAATTCTTGTATTAATTGCTGTATAGTTTTCTCTATTCAATACTTCCATGATGGCAATTGATTTCTCCTCTTCCTTTCCCTTACTGCTCTAAAATTTTGTGGCAAAACTTTATCAGTTATTAATTTAGCTGCACAGTAAAATATCTGATTTACTTTTGTTATATTGCACAAATCTCTATTAACAATTCTAATTGGAGTGTTAATTTGTTTTATCAAACTTCAAACTTGTGGGGGGTTTATTGACTTCTTGTAGTCTCTTTCATTGATTTAATATGGCTGTCCATCTTTATTAAATAAAGCAACTCTTCTCTTAGATCATTATCTTCTAAACTAAGGGCAAATTCTTTGTTTTCTATTTCCTGTGGGCATTCTACAGAAACTTCTGGAGCATTTTACTGTGCCACATTCTCTTCAGTTTCATCTTGTGTTATCCATTGCAATTTCATATAGGAACTCACTACCCTATCACTCTACCATATCGACGACTTCAGAGTTTACAGAGTTTCCTGTTCCTTCCCTTGCTGTACAACTCAAATTGAAATTTTCTACTTGTTTTCTGTAAAAGGCTCCAAAGTAACTTCATATGGCAAGTGATCAGATGTTTCCTGCTTTACTGGCTTCTCCTTCATTTTGGGATCCACTCTGCTGTGGTGTTATTGGAGTTAGATTTCTACACTAAATCCTTCACTTTAGAGGTAATCCATAACCTCAGTTTCTATTTATTTAACTTCTCTATTACTAATCCTCTTCCCTATGTTTCTCTTCATGTTCTTATTTTTTTTCTATTTTAATATAGAATCCAATCTATTAATAAATAATTAATATATATATCCAATGCCTTTGCCTATATTCCTCTTCAACTACGTTTGGTGCTTCTCTTTTTGCATCAATTGTTTTTGCTTTCTCCTTTGCATAACTATTGTACCATATTAAATCTCTTTTTCTTTCACATGAGCATCTTCTTCTTCTTCAGAAGTTTACTGCTCCTCCTGTTTCTCCTTACTTGGGGGACTCATTGATCCTTCATGCTGTGATATAACCTGTGTCAGACTTTCTACATTAAATCCTTCACTTTTCAGGTATTCCATAACTTCAGCTTCTATTTTTTTTTTTATTTCTACTTACTAATCTTCTGTTCTACAGTCCCTCTTTGTGTTCTTACTTTTTGTATTATGAAATTTTCCATATTTGGATGCTTTTGCCTGTATTTCTCTTCAAACATCTTTGGGGGTGATTTTTTTGTATCAATTTGGCTTTCTCCTTTGCAGAAATATTGCACAATATCAGATCTCTCTTTCTTTTCTATGTCCATATTTCTTTTTCATACCTTTCAAAAATCTTTAGATTTTGTTCTTTATATTTTTGCACTTTGTCAGTTGTTTCTTTTTCCAAATGACCCAAGGTTTCTTGGTCTATATAATATTTTTCATAAATCTGTTGCATTAATGAATGCAAATTCTTATTTGAAGCTTCTGACAGTTTTTCCAGTGCAAGTAATTTTCTTTCCTCTAATATCTCTCCTAACCGTTTTGTATATCTTCAACCCAGAAAGTCTGGGGTCTTTATTGTAAAGTCGAATGCTTACCTTATCGAATCCTTAAATGTTGACCCGTCCTTATCGAACTGCGAAAACATCGAACATCCAGAAGAGCAAAACCGGAAACGTCGAATCGTCATGGTTGGCCTTCTGTGGTATAGCTCCGTAAAGTAAGTGTGCGATAGTTACAGACCTTAGGGTAGGGTGCAGGTTAAGGTAAGTGCATAGATGCTAATGTATGTTAGATTTAGTGTAGGGTTTTGTCAAGTGTATGTGTGTGGATGATTTAGTTTGGGTTTAGCTTTTTAAGGTAAGTGTGCAATAGTTACGGACCTTAGGGTTAGGGTGCGGGTTAGGTTAAGTGCCTACATAGTGGTATATGTAAAATTTAGTGTAGGGTTAGAAGTAGGGTTTAGTTTAGGGTTAGAAGTTGGGTTTTGGTTAGTGTACATATGTGGTTTATTTAGTTTGTGTAGATAGTATGTAGCGAGCGGTGGGGTGGGACAAGTATGATAGTTCAACATTTTGAATATCGCGGTTTAGGGCATTCTGTGTTTATGCGGTTTGATGAGGATGGGTCGACGTTCAGGGATTCAATAAGGTAAGCATTCGGGTTTATAATATAGACCCAAAATTCTGGGCTTCTTGTATAATAGTAACAACACATAACTTCTTTCTTATACTCAGCAGTCCAGTCTGTCATTTTATGGCTCTTTTTTGGCCTATCAGGTGTGAATTTTGTGGACTACTACTTCCTTCTGCAATGGGGGCTCTCCTCCCCCTGGGCCTGGCCTAGCCCCATTGTAGGAAAGTTTCTGTGTCTTGAGGATTTCGCGCTGTCATTTTTTTCCTTTCCTGGCACCAGTGCACCTACCAGGCTTGGATGCTGTTTTATCATGGGTCTTGTGCACCCAGCTATCTTTTTTTTATTTTTTAACTTACTTCTGCCCATGATATATGCTATATAAAATGCAGTCTACATATCAGTGCTATCTTGGTGAGATTTTTGTGGAAAACAGGGTCCACCTAGAAAAGATACTCACCAAGCCTTGAGGATGAATTCAATTCCAGCAATACAGCTCTCATTTGCTTGCTGATTTATCATCTCTAAAAAACCCAGTGTGTCCCAAGATGGTAAGTTTCCTGTACATGGAATATTAATGAAAACCAAACCGTTTTGTCCCCTAGGATAGATAGTCTACACATTCCTCTTTATCCCATGTGTGGACTACACACATATACTAGTGCCAGTATAATGTCTCTCTCTCTCTCTCTCTCTCTCTCTCTCTGTCTCTCTCACACTCTCTACATAGTAGGGAATATGTGCCAGTAGTGCTGGCAACGGTGATTCAGCTGATGACAGATTCTTCTGCAACATGGACATTTGAGGCATGAAACATCAGAAACCGTGGCTACCAAAGTGGTCACTAATATCTGCTGATCAGCTAAAGCCCATGTTACTCCTTGAATCCTATCACCAGTAATTCTACTGTTCATTGAGAAATAATAGCGTTCAGATAATGTGATCATCATGGCTCGTCGCACAAGTTTTGTGCATTTCTGAATCATGTCTGATTGTGTCATTTACATATGCATTGTCTGCAGTGTCTCTCATTAGTCATATGACACTCACTTGAATGTCATTATGCAATCAGTGCATTTATATATATTGTGCTATTTCTCCTGCAAGTGTGGGTGAGTTATATGTGCCTCTGAATCATTTCTTCCCTGCACATTGTTACTCACCATGCTATTTTACTTAACACAATGCTGTTTGTTTCTGAGTACCCCTCTATATACTCTGCAAGTTGTCTTCAAACCTTTGTGTTTTATTTTAACTTGCTGAGGTTTCAGTTAGTGACTCTGTCAAATTACAGTATTTCCCTTTAGAATAACCTAACATTAGAAACACAAGTGTTTGTAGTCAGTTAAATATTTTTAGGGTATACAATATAATCAGTGCTTATCAACACAAGGTTTAAAAATATCACACACTGTTATGATTAAGCTTCATGAATACTAAACAGTCTTTCATCCCAGCTGTTATGCATACAAAAAATGTCCGGGAAATGGCGCATTCAGCAAGGAATAGACAATGGGTGACAAAATGCAATTATCCCAGATTCAGGAAAATGTAACTACTGCATGAAGTAATTGCAAAGAATGTTCCTCCATAATATGAGGTGCAGTATTTTCATAGTTCATTGCAATACATATCAGAGAAAAGTAGATATATCTGTATGGGTGGTGGGGAGGTAACATCTCAAAACAAAAAGAAAAACGTTGCTAAAAGACTTTTCAGAACTGATGTTTGGCTGAATTATGTCTAAAAAGTAGGCATTTTCTCTCTTGACATCCAGTGTAATCAAACATGCAATAAAATACATTGAAAAATAATGGGTATGCAGGTGAAAACAATGAGACTGATGACCGAAGGAAGTTTGATAATAACTAGGGGACATAGGTTTCACTAGACACCTGCTGTGCACTGTCTTAGACTTAGAGGAGATTGTCTGTCATGTTGAATCTGATAAACATAATTCATCATAGTAGACGCAAACTGAGAGACAGAAACTACAAACACATGAAACAGTAACTCAAGTTTTGAATTAAGCATTTTTCATGCTTTGGAAGTGTTGACGATGGTGTCTGACAACAACGAGAATTAAGATTGTGCACTATTAAACAGCTGCTCCCTGTTGTCAAAGGTGCAGATTGGATTCTTTCCATGTGCCTACCATGTATGTTAATGCAAGGCACTAGACCAGACAGTGCTCCAAGGATGCACCGAAGAAGGACACTTGTGCCTAGTGGGCTCACATGATGAGCAAATATAAAAATGGTATTTAAGCCACTTAATATTTTTACTTGTTATACCATCTCATTAAATAATGATACTTTATTTGTATAACCTCAAGTAAAATCGGTATGCTGAGTGGCTTTACTAATTGATTTGGCTAAAAGTTATAATTCTGCTAAGTTAAGATACAGCTGAATTACGATGGATGAGAATTATAAACTACTCACAAATATTACTTTTTATATTTGTACTTTCAGTCTGGTCTCTTGGCAATCCAATTTATTAAATATATTATATTATATTATATTATATTATATTATATTATATTATATTATATTATATTATATTATATTTATTGTTTCTGAAGCCTCATCATGACAGGTGATACCGTAAGTAAGCAACCCTAGTGTATAGTAGCACTTTTTGGGAATGGTGGCTACTCTATAAGTTTGCATTAAAACTAGTAAGTAAGGGAGGTAAAATTCCTTTAATATCTCTCTCTCCCAAGGATTCAGCAAATTTCCGTGCAATGGGATTCAGCAAACGTCTGTGCAAGAATAGCTTATTCTTGCATGGAAGGGACTGTTCCCCTGCAGCACGGCAGCACACCATGCATATTCATGAAGGTGCAATGCCGTGCTCTAAAAATGGACACTTTTCTGTGCATGAGCACAGAGGGTGCATCTTAGAGCCATGCTCTCACTACACACACCCCCCTGCACTCCCTAATTGCTGTATGGCGATGTAAAGATAGCGAGAGTGTCCTCGGACACCATTATTGCACAAACGGACAAGAAATCTAGACAAAGCCATAGTAAACAAGGGACAAATGTGAGATATTGCTCTCACAAACATATAGAGTCGATAGAATGACAGGCTTCACATTAGCATGAAGTCCACAAAGGGTATGAAGTGTAAAACTCAAATGTCTGTCATTATTTCCTAACTGCAGTCTTTAATGTTTTGCACTAATCTGCGAGAAAGCCAGAAGTGTATGAAAAATGGACCAAAAATATAAGGCAAAAATCTGGTCATTCTGTGAAATTCTGTATAGTTGGGAGGTATGGTGGACACTGTTAGTGTCCATGGAGCATACCTCTCAAATGCAAAGTCTGTCATGTCATCACCATTTGAAAAGCACAACCCCCCCCCCCCCACAGATAATGTATAGAAAATAAAACACAACAGTTTAATTTGTTTTCTCAGTCTGGAATAAAGTTTAAGCGTAGCTGGGCAGGTGTGTGCATTACACAGCTTTGCTCAGTCTAGCTTATACATCATAAGGAACTAAATAAGAATACACTTTAAAATGTAGCAATATGGAAATAGCAAAGTGGTTACAGTGTTCACTTTGCAAGTAGTCTTTCCCATTTTGATCCCCACTGAAGCCAGTTAGAATTTTACATATGAAAGCAGTACAAAATTAATTTGTTTAATAATTAGGTAGGAAGTAACATATTTCTGTTAACCAGAGTAGTGTAGTAGGTCCAGATGTGAGGTGTCAGTGTAATAAAGTTGTGAAACCCTCATATAAACACAAAAGCCCTATACAGTATAGTCACGCAAGAATAAATGTAATAAAAGCACATGGGGGATGTCAGGGAAGGTAAACAAAATTACAATATGTCAGGAATGATTAATCTATCCCATACAGCTGATAGTCTATAAAATAAACATAACCAATGCTAAGCATTGTGCAGCTACGCTTACCAGGTGTAAGCATTGCTAAAATATTATTGCTAAGCAATGACTAGCCCAGCTAAGTGGATTTGCCCAATGGTAAGCAGTGCTGAACTTACCCCTTTAAGCACTGCCAACCTTAGCTAAGCAGGTTTGCCCATAGCTTAGGTTAGCTCAGCATATTCAAAACCATCCAATCACAGCAAAGGGTGGGAAATCATCCATATTTAAACCTTGCAGGTGGGAATACAGCTCATAACCAGTTGTAGCACCCCACTGTAGGCAGTATGACAGGTGTTGGAGAGGACATGCACTTTTGGGTGCAGCACTGGGACATACAGGAGTGCAAGGTCATGGTAGGACTCCTTGTTAAAAACCATAATGTGAGACTGCTGCAGGATTAGTACCAGGGCTCCCAATACAAAGTGGGAGCCTGGGAAAGTCTTGCCTATGATCTCACCAGTGCCACTGGCATCCCTCGGACAGAAGAGCAGTTCTGGCACCACTATGCCAACTTGAAGCAGTGGAAGAGGGAGTTCTTGGACCAGTGGGTCCACGAAGCATGGCAGAGAGGTGATGTCCCTGGCATGTGTAAGTATTTATATCATTAACTGTTTACTAAAGTTCAGCCTGTGTATGTGATGGATATGTATGCATAAATGCTTCTCTAGCTTCTTTACAGTCCAGCTGAATGGGCTGTGTACCAGGAAGCCCATGCAAGCAGGTTGCGAAGGCTGCATCGCGAGGCTGATGAGTAGCAATTTAGCTTGTAGTATTCATACCAAGTAAATATAAAGGAGTAGAATGTCACCTGGAACTATTAAAATGGGTATGGTTTGTACTGAATAAACCAGATAATATTACAGTAATAGTCTCATATAGGTTATATATAAATAAAACCATAACTGTTTATCAATACAATTCAGAACCCTGGACTGATTGTGTTTACTCTGGTATGGTATGAATTGAAATGTGTACAGGTTATGCATAGCATCTATAGCTCTGAAAGCATTAAACAATCAAGTCTCAACTGGCAAAGTTAGTGCCTCTGTAAGACATGAGATTAACTGATATGAAATGTGTCATGCACCAGGATCTGATATCTGAATAGTAATATTGTGTTAACCACTGCTTTCCACACTGTGCTATGTCAAAAGGTATGTATAGGAATGTATGTATAAGAATGTTGTAATTACAAAGTCAGATTGTACAACAAAGAGAGAGTGAGACAGAAATCATTCATTGAAGAAAGCAGTTTCTCAATACCTCCTTCTGATGAAACACAAACTTGTATTTTTAGCAGAAGCAGCCATGGTTCGAATCCCAGGAGTAGTAGTAAGGTGTATGCATAATTTCAACTAGGATTTTGTGAATATGTGTAGAAACAGTCAGGTAGTGTGAACATAAATTCCCTCCACAGGTCTTCAAGGTAATATAATGTATAAAGTAACTATAAGAAAGCTGTAGTTATACTGTGTCCAGCACCCACAGTCCAACCCCCAAGGCTGCAAATGACAGAAAGATAAAGTGGTCTCCCCCTAGAAATGTTCAAAAGTGTCATGCTGTCACAGCTACTGGTCCCTGCTGCCAACAACCAGGGTGAACAATA
>NC_056728.1:1441436866-1441441866 GCF_019279795.1 Protopterus annectens | reverse complement strand
TCCCCCTTCCAGACAAAAAAGACGTCATCAATATAACACCTGTACATTATGGTGTTGTTGAACCCTTTTCATCAAGGAAGGTTTTTACCTCAGAAACTTGTTCCTAGAAAGAAAATACCCAGAGTATCTAGTGGACAACCTGTTCCAAGAGATCATACAGCACAGACACTCCAGGTACCCACCAATCCTGGAAAAGGGATTCACAGCAAGGGCACAGAACAGACCGAACAAAAAGGACTGGGTGTCAAGTTTCCCCCTTCCAATTTCCACCGATATGTTTGGAATCAGAGGGGTCCTCACCAACAATTGGGACATCTTGGGAGGAGAAAAAGGTCTGACAATGTTACTTGGGACATCCCCATACTTCTGTTTCAAACGAACCTCTACTTTTGGTGGTGCGTTCGAGAGGAATAAAAGCCCATCCCCACAGAGCAAAGTATCGACAGAACCTGGAATGTCTGACTGCGGCAAGTGTGTTGCCTGGGTACACATACGAAAAAACAACAACGTCACCTTCCCGCACTGCAACAGAACTGTCAGTCTACATGACCACTATGACTGCAACACAAAAAATGTAGTCTACTGTGCTTTCTGCGAACACTGTGGGAATTTCTATATAGGCAAAATGAACAGGAAGCTGAGTAACGTGATAAAGAACACACTGCAGCAATACACAAACAGGACAGTTTGAATGCCTTGGCTAAACACAGAGCTATTTGCCCAAACTTCACAGGATTCAAATTCACAGTGCTGGAAAAAATAACAGAATTTGTAGGGGACATGGACACATTCCTGCAAGTCTGGGAATTAAAATGGCAGATAGAACTGAGAGCTGATGTCTATCCAGGTCTCAACGAGACACTGAACATTAAATGTGCACTTAAATGGTATAGAGATTGAAATGTGATAGGGTTTGAAGAATTGTGCAAGTAGATATAATGTGTTTATGGATTTACAACTGTGCAAGTGAATATAATGTGTTTCCTCTCTCTGACTTTTGACTCCCGCATACCCCCTACACACATGCTCCCAATCACCAGGCTAGCCCCCACTGACCGCACCAACTATACCCCCCGGTCTCACTATTTCACGCAGCCATTCAAGGGGTGACACCATCCAAACCAGCCCACAGCTGGTACCAACCGCACTGACAGTCTTCTGGGACACTCTGTCATTCATATGCTCCTTGTCATGGGCGGCCCCCTACCAGCCCCCCTCAACTCCACACCGCATTCCTCCCACTCTCCCATCAGGTGGCATACCCACAGATTACTCTACACACACACCGATACCAAAGCATAGTAGGACTCTCTACCTGACTCCTCCACCTGCCTCCGTTCCCTTCTTTACTTGAATCATCACAGCATGACTGTCATCCTTCCCGGTTCCCCATAATTTATTTATTTTTTTTTTTTTTGCACACAATCCCTTTTTGCTCACAGTCCCTTTTTGCACACAATCCCTTTTGCACACTATCCCTTTTGCACACAATCCCTTTTAGTATGCACGCCACCACAAGGCTATTACTGTCTGACTAATTTACCTTATGTAACTGCGTTTGTAATGTTAATGAAAATGCACACAGCACCCTGCTTGTTCACACTTTACTATTGGAAAGGAACTGTTGTTAATTTAAATGGCCTGCTAGAACTAATGTATATAAAGGAAGTGAAAATGGTTGCTCATACTTATGAAACATGTCTTTCTGAAGAAGTCTTGATAATAAATAAGACGAAAGCGCTAAAGTTCTACAAGAGTTGTTGGTGTGATTTACTATTTTTTTGAATGCTTTTATTGTCACTAAGTTCAGTTCTTAGTTTATATATATATATATATATATATATATATATATATATATATATATATATATATATATATATATATATATATACATATATATAAATATCTATGTATGTACGTAAAATAAAATTTTATCGCTATCTATATATATGTAGTGCAGTCGGACATCAGATCCACACTCTGAACCTCTTACTGCAACAAATCTGTCCAAAGGCTGTCTAAATGGCAGTGAAGGGGCCCAAACTAGAGACCACTGTTTATTATTGCCCTTATCCCTTCCTCCTCAGCAGAACTGTTCTGCCTTGCAACAAAATAATAAGGCCTGCCAAGTCTTGAACCCAGGGAAATCAAAGCAATACACCATTACACCATCTGAGCCCTATAAATTAGTGATGTTTTTCCAAACATATTAGTACAGTCATTAAACAGCAGGGAAATGAGTCTGTAGAGTCAGTCAGGTTATCTATATATACATGTATACATATGTATGGAGATGCATATATGTAGACAAATCTATGCATAATACATTTATATATATATATATATATATATATATATATATATATATATATATATATATATATATATATGTATATACAGAGAGAGAGAGGCAGAGAGAGAGAGAGAGAGAGATACATCCACATTTATATCTACATGTATGCATACACACATATATATAGAAAGGTGAATACATATATATATATATATATATATATATATATATATATATATATATATATATATATATATATATATATATATATATATATATATATATATATTACTCCTACTCGATAGGTGCCCATACATTCGACCAACCACACAACTGTGCACAGACCATAAAACACAACACTACAAATTCCAGCACTCGTTGTAAGTGTACATCCAATTCTCTTCACCAAAAAAGCGAACAGCAACTCTTTTCACCCAATTTTATTAACTTCCATTAATCCTGGCTTCTGACTGCCACGATTCCTAGTACTACAGACCGGTTTCACCATATAGGCATCATCAGTGTTCACAGTACCCGGATAAACTTGCCGTACATTTATATTACACATTTAAATGCCAATTTAAAGACACATACCCACAAATAGTAAATATTACAACAACAATAACTGAACAGGCATATTCTAACTACTTATACAAGCCTATATTGCATAAATTCACACAAATCATCTATTCAAAACATAAAAAACTGCTACTATTCATATACATATTAATAGAAATACTATGATATTGAATTCAGAAACTTTCATTAAGCCCTGGTTTAAAAAGGGACCCCAATTTCAAAATCCACATTTTTTCTTTTTTATCCAGAATTCTATGCTTTTGTAAAATAGACACTGATTCACTCAATACTCTATCTTTCCCTACATAAATAAAGTGTGCACTTTTATGTTCTAACTGATGTTTATATAAAGCACTTTGTGTTATTTTACAATTTATATCACTAACATGTAGTGCTATTCCATTTTTGAAAATCCTGGATGTGTGCCCTACATAGAAGGCTCCACATCTACATATCACCATATAAATTATCCAGCTTGTGTTACATGTGAATAAAATTCTAATATCAAAACTTTAGTAGTATTGGGAGAAGTGAAAGATTTAGTCTTAGATACTATTTTACAATATATACAATTTCCACAAAACATACTACCCATCATTCTATACCAGTATTCCTCATAAAATGGGCCTAGCTGCGGTTAATTATTGGGCTGAATATTCTGGCTTTTATACTAAAGCTCAAATCGATTTTCTACTCAGAATGTTGAGTATGGTATTAGAGCATAATTATTTTATGTATAAAAAGGAATGGTTTCTGCAGATGAAAGGTATTGCTATGGGTACTAATTTTGCACCCATTTATGCAGACCTTTTTATGGGCTATTTGGAGGCTAGGATGATATACAATGACAAGAATATATACAAACAATATATGGAAATGTGGTGACGATATTTAGATGATTGTTGGTGTGTCTGGATAGGGACAGTTGAAAAATGGTATGAGTTCAATGAATATTTGAACAATAATATTTTTGGAATATGTTTTACCAGTAAGATTGAGCAATTCACTATAGATTTCTTGGATGTTAATGTTACTAAATTGTTAGATGGAACAGTCAAGACCAGTATATACAGAAAACCTTTTACCAATAATTCATTACTGGAAGCGAATAGCTGTCACCCTAGACACATCACTGAGTATATACCAAAGGCGCAATTCACTAGATTGAAACGCCTATGTAGTGATGAGCAGGAGTTTAATAAAGTGGCAGCAAATATGCATGCGAGGTTTATACATAGAGGTTATGATAGTAATCTAATTACGGGTGCTCTTAAATATGGCAAAATGCAAGATAGGAACAAATTATTGAGTGTTGATCATGATAAAAAAGCAATATTTACAAATACTATGAGATTCATTACTACATATGGTACCAATACTTTTAAAATTAGGCAGGTTATACAGAAACATTGGTCAATCTTAAAAAATGATCCATATTTTGACCAAATAGTAGGTGACCAGTGTAGGTTTGGATACCGTAGAGGAAAGAATATAGGGGAACAGCTTAATAAGCACAAAAAGTCTTATTTTATGGACAAAAAATTATTTAGGGAAACCATGAAGGGTAGTATGTTTTGTCCTGGAGAAGTTGTAAAAAATGAACGTTTTATTTTTGTCTGAGGAAGGAGAGATACGAATCTCTCCGAAAGTGCTTGTTTATAATAAAAGTTCTAACGTTATACTTCTCACAACTGTTGCTTTATCTTAAATCTACATTGAACTTGGTCAGCGAGTGAATTGCAGCTGTATCGTATGCTTGCTGGAGACGTCATCCCTTGGCTTTTTTGTTTTCACCTCCTAGACTGAGCCAACAAATATTGCCAATATACTGGCTGACATATTGAGTGCAAACTTTACCCCTCTCTCCCGACCAAAGTACCAATCACAATACCAGTACACTGCCAGGCAGCCAGTGTTACTGCTGCACAGGTTAAAACACCACTGTCCAAGGCCAAGAATGCAGCTTTATGGGACCTGACAATATCCCTAGCTGTGTTCTACATGAACTACAGATGTAAATGCTAAGCAGATTTGCACAGTGGTAAGTGAAGCCTACATGGTGTATACGCCTATTCATTTAGTCATACGTTAGCACCACTTACCTTTGCGCAAACCCACGCAAACACAC
>NC_056728.1:1441404366-1441434366 GCF_019279795.1 Protopterus annectens | reverse complement strand
AACATGACAAAATAAAAAAGAGGAGTATTTACAACCCACCCCTACACCCTTTATTAGAAACTTACGAAAAACTGGTTCTGGAAGATTTATATGACGAATTCAAACAGAACAAAAAGTTTGAGAATTACAATCTTACTAAAAATGAATTTACTCTTCTAGGGAACCTCAGAAATGACAATAGTATCCGCATTATGGTTCCTGACAAAGGTGGGGGTATTGCCATTTTTAAAAGTGATGATTACTCCAATGCAATGAAAATCCTCTTGGCTGATGAAAACACATACTGTCAAGCTTCCATCAACCAAATAAATATTTCATATATGAGAATCAATAGTTATTTGGAAGAATATCTATTAGAGGATAGAATTAGCCCTAGTGAACATGATTTTCTTTTCACAAAATTCCCCAAAATTCCTGTATTTTTTGGGATCCCAAAGATACACAAGGACATCTGCAGGCCTCCTTTTAGACCTATTGTGGCAGCAAAGGGATCAAAAATACATTCACTTTCTGTATATATTGATTTTCATATACAACATGTGGTTGAAAAAACGCCGCATCTGTTAAAAGATTCCTGGGAATTTTTGAAAAACATTAAGCAAGATTTATTTGATGAGGATGTTATATTTCTAACCATAGATGTAAGAGATCTTTTTACATGTATTCCTAAAGCTGAAGGAATGAACTTATTTGAAGAAGTACTCTTCCAACATTCTGACTTGGAAAATGATAAAATTCTACTCATTTGTGAATTAATGAATTTAGTTCTTGAAAATAACTTTTTAAGTTTTGAGGGAGAATTTTACCAGCAAACTACTGGTGTCCCTATGGGAGCAAACTGTTCACCGGTATATTCTAACTTAGTGTTATTAGGTTGGGAAACACATTTTGTATTTAATGGGCCATATCGGCCAAATATCAAATTATATCTTCGATATCTGGATGACATCTTCATTTTATGGGGGGGGGAGTGAAGAGGACATTGACCATTTCATTGATTTCATCAACAATAGCACCACTTTCCTCTCATTCACTTTCCAACACAACAGTACGAACATCAACTACCTTGACACTTGTATATATAAAGATATATCTAAAAGGCAATTCAAATCCAAAATATTCAGGAAAAAAACATTCTGTAATGCTTACTTACACTTTGATAGTTGTCATCCTATGTCACAAAAAGTTAGTATCATAAAAGGGCAAGCTATTAGAATTGCCAGGATGACCTCACAATTAACGGATTTGGAATTGGAATTTGACATGTTAAGAGAAATGTTTTTAGAGAGAGGTTATCCCTTGGATTTGATCAACACGACTCTTAACAACATATATAAACAATGGGGCCATAAATATATTCCATTATTAGGTTCTGATGACAGCAACACGTTGGACAGGACAAACATTAAAGATTATCAAACCACTTGTGTGTTAACATATAATACAAGAACCCCGGCTATTAAGAGCATTCTCCAAAGGAATTGGAACATCATTAGATCTAATGACGGTGTGCAAAACAAGTTGGGAAATCAACCAAATTTTGTCAACAGAGTAGGGTCCAACATGAAACAACTCTTAGAATACAAGAAACCTAATACACCCCTAAACAAAAGGGGTACCAAAAAATGTGGAATGTGCAATTATTGCTCTTTTATTTGTGTTGAACCTACCATTATGTTAAATAATGTCATGAAAAGTAAAGTTTATTTACAGAATGGCAACTGTAACACTAAAGGAGTGGTATATCTTGCTACATGCCAGACTTGCCAACAATTTTACGTAGGCAAGACTGAAAGATCATTCAAAAGCAGGATATACGAACATCTGAATGACATTAGGAATAAAAAGAACACCAATTCCTTATACAAACATAGTATATCCTGCTCAGAATTTAGGCAATTCACATTTGGTATCTTGGACACAGTTAAAATAAACAGCAGAGGTGGTGACTGGAAAAACTTGTTAAAAAAGAAGGAGAGTCAATGGCAATATAGATTGGCTTCCATGTTTCCCCCAGGATTAAATGAAACAGTGTCATTGATACCCCTATTAATTGAAAGGGCAAACAATATTTGAAATATGCAAAGTGCCAACTTGTGACAACAACTATAACATTGATAAAAGTTTTTAAAAAATAATTGTTATTCAACAGTTTAATATACAATATATACATACATATGTACACAACATCAACATATTTTCATAATAAAATTTACAAAACATTTAATGGAATTAATTCTATGGTATACATGAATTCTTCTATGAGTTTTTAAATTTATTTAAAATGTTTATATATATCCTTTGTACCAATTTTTAAATACTTTTTAAATACTTTTTAAATACTTTTCTTTTTAAATACTTTTTCTTTATATATTATATATATTATTAATTGTGTATTTTTGGAGCTAACAACAATATTTGTACTAGCACAAATTCTATGATTCAAGGTGTTATTAACAAGTGTATGTTTCTTTAAACAAATTTCAATTAAAAGTGTGACATCATGTATTAATTACTATTTAAAAGTGTAATTAAAATCTATTCATTGTTTCTGAAGAAGTCTCTATCAGGAGATGAAAGCGCTAAAACCTCTTGTTCACAATAAATGGTTGCAATACTTTTGGCTTATATTGGTGTTACTTTTTGGCATCCTGGATTCCTGGATTCCTGGTTCAATTTGTCTTATTTTAACAGTTTTGCTGCTCACTTTCGTATTTGGTTACTGGTTATCAGTAATATGTCTCACATGTTCTAACAGCCTAGTTTTAAAACATGCGTTACTGTCCTCCACATAAAATATGTTACAAGGGCATGTAAGAGCATTCTCTATACACTAACTTCTTGAATGTACAGACTTCAACATGTTTCCCAGCCTTTCCCCTCAGCATGAATGACAGCACTAAATAATGATAGACCAGTATACCTAGCAACCTCCTACTGTATGACATCTGGACAAAGCCTGACATAATTGCTGGCCAGAGGCCCAAATACATGGCCATACCTGAAATATTGCTGATATACACAAAAAAGTTGTTGGTGTTACAGGGTTTGTTGTAACATATATTTTCTGAGGGATATAAAGTCAGAAAAATAAATGGATGTTACCATTTATAGAATGCAATCACCAGAGTATGCTACTGATTTGCCAAGGAGAACACCTGTCTGGGGAACAGACCAAACATAATAGGCTAATTTGTGGCCATTATGTGGATGGCCCTACATTTGAGAGCTGTGCAGAGACAGAACTTTGCCAGACTGAAACCCATCCAGAAGTAGCAAGTGCAGACAAACATTGTTAAACTAGCAGTATTCCAAACATATAACAGCAATACTTACATTCTGCCCCTAAGTCTTGAACCTTCTCCACCATTTAGTTGGCTTGTCTCCACAAGTCTTGTTATAAGAGGTAGTAGCTGACAAAACTCCAGGATGTCTTCCTCATAAGTAAGGGAAAGGGACAGTACCCACATGGATTACTCAATTATAGGAGTGTGTTGCCATGACATTGGCTATTGGAAGAATTACACAGCTGCTCTGCATGCAGTTAGCAAGTGGGGAACACCAATAGGTGCACAGGCCATCTCCTGGTCATAAGCATCAAATACAAAAGCCGTGCTGCCACCTATTCAAACCAGCTCTATCCCTGTAGGTCACAGAAAGAGAGAGAGAGAGAGAGAGAGAGAGAGAGAGAGAGAGAAAACAAATAAAACATAAACTGGAAAGCAGAAGAAAGAAAAAAATGGTAAGTGGAACATGTAAGCATTTAACTGAATGTAGTACGTGGTCTGTAATAATGGAAAATATGATTTGGAGGAATATGCATTCAAACAAGACTTGCTGTACTAATGTCCTGCTGAGCAGCTGCTCTGGCCATAGCATCTGGCACTCTCTGCAGTGGGAGAGATCACAGACATACCTTTCAACTGAACAGATCTTCACAGAATGTCCAGATTTTCCCATCATAGTTTTTAGTCTGTTCCTCCTGAAATCTGTGTGTATGGGGTGCCAGAAAGAGGTAGTACCTCTGATGGGTGAACATGTCATGCTCTTCAGAGTAGTTGATCAACCTTGGCCCTCACCTGACACTCAGCTATCACCTTTGGGTCCTCGTAGCTGTCTGCATGCGACAGCGGTCACACCCCGGGCAATGGCTTTGACTGGCTGGGAAAACCAGCTGAGGGTAGCTTATGGGTTTGAAACCCTCAGTGAGTCAGGGCTTGTCTACCTATGCATGCGAAGACTGGATCCGGCAGACTGCATGGAGGAAATCACCAGACTAATTCAATGGGCAGGAAAGCAGACTCAGCAAAGTGATGTGGAGCTCAAACAGGGCACAGTGAGACACGTTAGGACACTGTCAGCCATCCACTGTATCCTGACCCATCTCCAGTCATCTCAACTATGTCCTGCCACCGGATCAAGATTGGCTGGGATGAGTGTGAGACTAATAATATGCGCAACTCTTACTATAATCCAATTCACGCGCAAATCAAGACATCACCCGCCCAAGTCCTGTGGTGATGGGTGAATGATGAAGCAGCAGGTGTGGATACACTGGAAGCTGTAGCCACAACCTCACACACAGGCGGCCCAAGGCAATGGGTAGCTCTTTATTGGACTGAAGCAGCAGTGGAGTTCTGCAGCCCCTGTGTGTCTGAGCAGCCCTATTTAGGATCACTCTGCTCACCTCCATGGTCTGAGAAAGGTGCTAGAAATGATACCCTAAACATAGTCTGCTTCATCCTACCTCGGCCTGCTTGTGGGGATCCAAGCCAAGTGGTCGAATCACAAAGAAAAAAAAGCATTGGTCACTTCGCTCACCATTGGCACATGGAATGTGCACACACTCATGGATAGCTCCAAAACATACCGACCTGAGAGATGGACAGCACTTGTTGCAACAGAACTCGGCAGATACAACATCCAGATAGCAGCCCTCAGTGAGACCAGGTTCGCAGACGAAGGCCAGCTGACAGAAGTTAAAGCCGGTTATACTTTTTTTTTTTTGGAGTGGCTGCAGCAGCGATGAATGTCATGAAACAGGAGTGGGTTTCACCATCAAGTATAATCTGATAAGCAAATTAGCCATCCTCCCTAAAAGATTCAATGACAAATTCATGTCTCTGTGGCTCCCCCTCAAAGGAAAGTGCCAAGCCACCTTCATCAGTCTATATGCTCCCACCATGACAAATCCAGAGGAAATTAAAGACAAGTTTTATGAAGACTTGAAGTCCCTCATAGCATCTGTGCCCAAGGTGGATAAGCTCATCATCTTAGGCGAATTCAACGCCAGAGTTGGTACAGACTACCAGACATGGGAGGGTGTCATTGGGAGGAATGGAATTGGCAAAAGTAACAGCAATGGTCATGTGCTTCTGAAGACCTGCGCAGCTCATGATCTGTTGATCACAAACATAGTCTTCCACCTACCCAACCGTAACAAAATGTCCTGGATGCATCCACACAGCAAGCACTGGAATCTCATTGATTATGTTATAGTAAGGAGAAGGGACAGGCAAGATGTTAGAGTGACTAAGGCCATGTGTGGTGCAGACTGCTGGACAGACCACAGACTCATCCTCTCAAAACTCAACATGCACATTCAGCCTAGGTAGTGCCCGCAGGGGAAAAATACTAATAGGCGCCTGAATGTCAGCAAGTTAGAACAGCACTCTGTGCACCAGAACCTCAGGGAGAACCTTGACAGTAAGCTTGACCAACTCGGCTTTGGCACTAACAGTGCAGAAGAGGACTGGGCAGCCTTTAGAGATGTGGTCTACAGCACTGCTTTCACTCATTTGGACCTGAACACACGCAAACACCAGGACTGATTTGATGATAATAATGAAGACATTCAGAAGCTGCTGGATAAGAAGCATGAAGCCTTCTGAGCTTTCCAGCAAGAAACTACATCCGTCTTCAAGAAAGCAGGTTATAACGCCATCAAAAGCAAGGTGCAAGCAAAGCTCAGAGTGATGCAAGACTCCTGGCTTAGAAGAAAGGCAGATGAGATCCAGAAGTACACTGATAGCAACAACTCCAAGTATTTCTATGATGCCCTGAAGACCATCTATGGGCCACAGTCCTCTGGAACATCACCACTGCTCAGTGCTGATGTGTCCGCCCTGCTTACTGACAAGAAAGCCATCCTAGAAAGATGGGTTGAACACTTCAACAATGTCCTGAACAGGCCTTCCTCTATCAATACTGAACCCATTGACCACATGCCGCAAGTTGCCATTAACACCTCCCTGGCAGAACATCCAGAGTAATCAGAGGTTAAGGAAGCAATTAAGGTTCTCTCCAATAGTAAAGCACCAGACTCTGACTCCATTCCTTCTGAAATCTACAAGACAGGGGGACCAGTCTTGCTACAGAAGCTCACTGAGCTCTTCCAGACCATGTGGCAACATGAAGTTATCCCTCAGGAGCTAAAGGATGCCTCCATCGTCCATCTCTATAAGAGAAAAGGAAACAGGCAGTCTTGTGACAACCACAGAGGGATCTCTCTCCTGGTCATTGATGGCAAAATCCTTGCCAGAGTCCTCCTCAACCGTCTCATTCAACACATGGAAGATGGACACCTGCCAGAGAGTCAGTGTGGCTTTAGAGAGGCCTGAGGACACTGGACATGATATTTGCAGCACGTCAAATTCAGAAGAAGTTCCAGGAACAA
Organism: Protopterus annectens; assembly: GCF_019279795.1. Classification (NCBI taxonomy): domain Eukaryota; kingdom Metazoa; phylum Chordata; order Ceratodontiformes; family Protopteridae; genus Protopterus; species Protopterus annectens. Next base: position 1,441,427,690 of record NC_056728.1, on the reverse strand, counting down.
AACAGGGACCTTTACACGACATTCATGGGCCTGACCAAAACCTTTGACACTGTCAGTCATGAGGGGCTATGGCGGATCATGGAAAAGTTTGTCTGCCCAGGCAAATTCGTCAGTATGGTGCGCCAGTTCCATGATGGCATGCTTGCTCGAGGACTGGACGATGGAGACTCCTATGACTTCCCAGTCACAAATGGAGTAAAACAAGGCTGTGTATTGGCACCCATGCTGTTCAGCATGATATTCTCGGCCATGCTGGCAGATGGCTTCTGCAATGAAGAAATAACAGCATCAAGGTTAGATACAGGACTGATGGCAGGCTCTTCAACCTGCAGAGGCTACAGGCCAAGACCATGGTTGAAGAGGACTTTGTGTGTGATTTCCTCTTTGCAGATGACTGCGCACTCAGTGCTGCCACAGAGGCCCAAATGCAGCAGAGTATGAACTGTTTTTCCACGGCCTGCAGAAACTTGGGCCTCGCAATTAATACCAAGAAGACTGAGGTTTTTTCATCAGCCCACACTGCAGAAGACATATGCAGAACCAACTATCACCACTGAAGGTGAGATATTGAAGGCCAATGACAAGTTTGCATACCTCGGCAGGACACTCTCCAGATTTTTGAACATTGACTATAAGGTAGACACCATGCATCACCAAGGTGAGCGCCACATTTGGACAGTTGCGGGAGTTAGTGTGGGAGAGGAGAGGCATCAAACTGTCCACAAAGCTGAAGGTGTACAAGGCAGTCATACTGCCTACACTACTGTATGCCTGCGAGACATGGAGTGTGTATGAGTGTCATGCCAAAAAGCTGAATCACTTCCATATGAACTGCTTAAAAAGGCTGCTAAAATTACTTGGCAGGACAAAGTTCAAGACACAGTTGTCTTCTCTCAAGCTGGACTGCCAAGTATCTACACCAAGCTGAGGAGAGCCCAAGTCAGATGGGCAGGCCACCTTGTACATATACCAGACACATGCCTTCCCAAGAGACTGTTTTATGGTGAACTTACAGGAGGCAAACGCACACAAGGTGGGCAGAAAAAGCACTTCAAGGACACACTGAAGGGCTCTCTGAAGAGCTTTGACATTGCATGGACTCCTGGGAAACCCTAGTGCAAGACCGCCCCTCCTGGCGAAGTAGCATCAGCAAAAGTGCTAACTCCTATGAGCAAGAGCAGGACCCCAAAGGCACAGAGGAAGCATGAGCTGTGTAAATCCACAGCCAACTCATTGCCAACCAACTCAAATGACTACTTGAGCCCAACGTGCAGCAGAGCTTTTCAAGCCCGTATCAGACTGATCAGCCACAGACAGACACACTGTACTCAGTCAACCTCCTTGACGTGATGTCTTTTGTCATTGTCGACAACAATGGATAAACAACTTTTCTGCAAATAGCTGAGGATTGAAGTCATCAAGTAATGAAAAACACTTGAGTTTAAGACTCCACATCCTTAAGAATATTCATGGTAATGCAAAATGGATCATTGTACCAGCTTCCTATGTTTGTAGCAGGAATATTTAAAGTCTGTCCTTATTTATCCCCCCATTATTTTAGGCTTTGTCCAGATGTGACGCTCTGAGAAGTTGCGAGGTAGGATCACAGCTCAAGAGTCTGATTCACCCTGGGAAAGGACAGCTCATATATGACAACTGCTGGGGTGTCTGTCAAACAGTTGTGACTGTGCCACTGCTAGGCCAGTTAATGGGATGTTGTCCATATCCATGTTACCTGTGAATATGAGTATGACACATGTTTGTCTTGTAAAGCTAACAGACCTATAAAGGGCATGTGTATAGTGCAGTACTGTTGCAGACATGAGTGTTGAACTGTATGTGATATATTGAATTAATAACATTCAACTGTACAGTGTCCTGCTGGACAATAAGTACATTTGTGACTATCTGTAGTCACATACACATATACCTGTGTTATGTCAGCCAAACCATTGCAGGTCTGTGAGCAATGACATTGTAACATAATAGCCTACTTATGACTGTTGGACATCTTCCAGGTTATCACAGTGATATCAAAGCCTACTGTGCAATCAACATACTAATGTATTGTGCAACTATATTAATACAGTATCAATATTGATGTCACTTTTGTCACCCATTTATGTGTGCCATTGTCCAGACATACTGCTATAACAGTCTGAGAAGTATGACTGAGCAGCAAGACTGTAAATACAATGTGCCATACTAACACAGAACAGAAATGTATATCAGGTATCCCCTGAGCATATGTATGTATGCATGTGTTCAGCTGAAAGGCACGGAACTAATCAAATGAGTTTCAAGCAGTCAGGTACATAGGTTGTGCATGTTGCACATGTGTGTGATATCAGTGTCAGTGCATACAACAGACACAAATGTGTGCAGTTACTGGTTGCTGCTTTGTCCTGACACTGATATGGGTACTAGAGTAGGCATGATTATCAGGTAGTAATCAGAGAAGTGTCCAACTGTGTTATGATCCTCTGTCCATACCTACTACTACCAGCTATATCAACACCTCTGTACAGTGGATATCACAAGTGTACACACCCCTGTTGGAATGCCAGGTCTGTGTTCTGTATGACAATCAGACTACAGAATATCATTTCATAATGTTTCTCATCTTGAATGTGACCCCTAACCTATACAATTCCATTGAAATACAATCAAAGGTGTTTCTAGGAAAGTGAGCAACTATTGACAAGTGAAGTTGTGCCATGATGTTAGAGTCCAAACCAAGATGAATGAATGCTGTAACCATTTCAAGAGGTGCATATACAACATATCAGTTTAAGGGTGTGCACACTCATTCATCTGGCTTATTGTACTGATTGTTATTTCCATATGTTTTCACAGACCAGATTGTTATGTTTTCAATTGAATTATTCAGGCTATAGGTCACATTACAGTTGGGAATTGTTTTGAAATGAGTTATTGTGGTGTCATGTTCCAATTGCAGAAATACCAGACATTGTAACAGGGGTATGTACCCTTTATATCCACTGTAGCTATATGAACTCAGCAGTACCTGACCTGTATAACCAGCCTCCATCAAGGTAGAGTAATTCCCTTTGGTGGACAGCAGCAATACACAATCCACATAATAGGTTGCTACATTAACTGTACAGGGACACATAGTTGCAGGCAACAACTTGTAAGCAAGTTCACCTATATCTGAGCAAGCATGCTTGCTCAAAGTTCAAAGGTGACTTCCTGTAAGGCTGACTATGACTACAAATCAGACATATCCACACCAGCAAGGATAATTGCAACAGTGTCTCCACATGTGTTGTCAGTCTCAGAGGAAACAACACAATTCACCCTGTACTGGTGGTAAAGAACACCTCATACACACATGCCATGGATATAGGCAACCTGCATCAGACAGGTTAGGTGGGAACATCACCACCCTGTCCACCCCAGTTGTACAGGGGGATATGCACATCAATCACACTCATCCCCACAGCAATGGTGAGCATGGACATATTGCCTACTGATGGCAACAACAGCATATCTCCATGGGGACTAATAACATCACTATCTGCCTCCTACATGGACTCAGGCATGTGCTCACAGCTCCATCTCACACCACAGTCAAACACAGACCTGCCACCATCCACACACCATCCACATGGAAGATGGCCACTGTCAACTCTCTACACAGAAATGGATGGAGAATAGAGGATTATGCAAGCAAGTGTCCAACATTGGGGGGAATAAGATAGCTCAGGGCCAGGAGTGTAATGCAGGCTGCTATAGCCATGATAGCTTGGAGGGTTATGGTGCAGTTTGGATTATTTGCAAGTAATATCCAATGTTGATGTGCAATTTGACAACCATATGAGGTTTTGTGACATTTTTCCTATTTATGTTTTCCAGGTAACATGCAGAGGGCTTGCCTACCAGCATTCTCTGTTGGGGAAACTGACATCATCACCCAATATGTGATCAGACATTATGCCCTGTTATTTGAACAGAGAGCAGAAGATGTGTGGAAGAGGACCACCCTGTGGAACAGTCTGGACCACAGGGTAAATAGTGCTGGCCTGCACAGCAGAATTTATAAGCAAGTGCAGCATCGGGCCACTGACCTCATCCACCATGCCCATCAATGGGCTGCGGCTGCAGCAAGGAACCGGTTAGCCACAGGTGGAAGCCCAACCATCCAGCTCCCACTGACACCCACCGAGGAGCTCCTTGCCAACCTTGCACCACATGCCCAACACACAAGCTATGAAACTGCAGGAAGCATTGTGGAGGTGGGTTGTACACACACACTGGCCAAAGAGCATGCAGGTAGGAGCCCAGTGGGGATTAGTACACTAATGTATCAGACATACATGTATCTGTATTGTATCTATAGCCATGTGTCAAGTCTGATTGCAGTTGCAGATGGGGTTTTCTAATGCACAACGGTGCACATCTATGGTGAGTACAGGACATTGTGTATTATTGGGTTTAGTAATGTAAATGTACAGACATGCTGCATCCATCCTATACCAAGGCAGCATGTGAGGCTGCTGAAAATAACTCCCTCTCACAACTACCTAGGACCCTCTGATCTGCATATGGGATAGCAGCCTGAAGTGAGTACGACATTGTTCTGTTGTTGCCTGGCAAAACCACAGGCATGTGAAGAGCATGCAATTTATCATGCACACAACCATCAGTAATAGCTATATTGCTTTATGTAATAGCTATATTGCTTTTTGTGCATGTTCAGTTGTGCTGGGTTCACTGCATTGAATCACAGTGGTCACCACTGGGGCCTGTCTGACATGAATTCAATATTCCTGTAGCATACCTCACAACTTGACAGTGCCAAGACTTCTGGACAGAGGCCAGCAAAAGAGGCTGGACAAAAGACCTAAGGTAGGGACATGTGTGACACATTAGTGGTATAGAGTGGAAATAAATTGTGTACAAACCCTTGTTAAGATGCAAGGTGTTCCTGTTACATATTACTTAGGACCACAATATTTCTGCCCACACCTCTTCCAGCCTTTAATGTGACCCATAACAGGACTAGTTCACTTGTAAAACCAAGTATCTGGACTCATGTCTTGCACCTACAAGGCTAGCCACCTGTGAGGCTGGCAGACGTTATATCAGCATGATGTTTCAGTCAGGCATGATACCTCATGCTGCCATATGTGTCAGTACACTCGCTGTGGTCTATTTGGCTACAATATAACATACATGGGCATTGTTAAGGCACACAGACCACTTCCAACCACATATAGGTTGCAAACATATGGATATTCCAGACACATCTGTACAACGGACAGTACAATGGTTCAATCTACTGCATGTGAGGCAGATGCTGTTACCACACTATATAAAGTAATGGCAGTGGGAGGTGGAAACCAGCCGTGTATAGTACACACATCAAAATGGTATAAGCCATGCAGGATGTGATCTTCACACACATGCACACACACACACTCACACACACACACACACATACAGACACACACACACAGGTGCCACCATTGGGATTAGAGCTCCTGCCTATCTAGGTATTGCTACTATAGTGCTACACAGTTATCAGACATGCCACAGAGGTTATACATTTCCAGCTCTTCCAAAGGCACTTGTAATATGGAGGACATCAGCAGGACTACTAAATTGGAGTGAGGGGATGTGTAAAGGGTAGTACACAGGTCAAAAATGGTGTCACCTACACACTAAATGATTCTCACAAAAAAAAAAACAATTACCACTAGGGTAATTAGAACTCCTGCCTATTGAGTTATTGTTACTATAGTGCTATGCAGTTATCAGATGTGCCACAGAGTTTATATATTTCCACCAACTCCAAAGGTACTTCTAAGGTGAATGACATCAACAAGACAACTAGATTGGAGCGAGGGAAAATGTGAATGGTAGTACACAAGTTAAAAATGGTGTAAGACAGACAGCACATGATTCACACACACACACACACACACACACACACACACACACACACACACACACACACACACACACACACACACACACACTTGCCAGTGTTGGGATTAGAACTCCTGCATATCTAGTTATGTCTACTATAGTGTTACACAGTTACCGTACAAACTACAGAGCTGTCACATGGCCAAATCTGCTGATAACTGCACAGCTGAGGTAAAGTATTACAGGTGACAGACAGTCTGCCTCCTGTTCCACCCTTACATTGTACTAATACATTCTGTCTTGCACTTCAAATAGGATTATGGCTTGTATCAAGAAGTGTGGCACACCTGGGAGCCATCAGCAGTACTCGTTCATCACAGGAGTAGCCCCAGTACTTACTAGTTATGTCCACCCCTCCTGGCATGATTGAAGGGCAGTTTACTGTGCTTTCACCCATTAACCTAGTGCACTTGTCCATTCTGAGGCATGGTTGCAACTGCCTCATGTACACAGACAACCCTCCACCAAACACTCAGACCTATGAGAGTTGCCAATATATCACCTATAATGTGGACATATGCACTCTCCAGCAAAGACTGGACTAGCAGGTCAAGAGGATAAGATCAACACCTGCACCACAATATGGGGAACACATAACTCACCATGACACCCACTTTGACAGCCATGACATACAGTGAAAAGCCAGACAACCACCTTCACAGAGGCACTGAAAGGACATTTACCCAAACAGCAAAGACCAGCAAGACAGACACCCACTCAGACACTGCAACATGGCACATGTCAAGGGACACATATTTAACCTATACAGTGTGCCCCTCAACCTAAGCTCCTAAGGCTAACCACCATGCATAATACAGTGATCATGGGTAACTGAATACTGAGGCACAAACATATCACACTCATTAAGTTGAATATGGACCAGGTAACAGCCAACTATCTATCACATGCCAGCATCCAACACATGACACAGCCAATCATGGCAATCCACAACAATTATGAGTATCACTCTGTATCCATGTGGGTGTGAATGACTTGGGACACACCTCCCTGGACTACATGACAAGAGACATGGTTGAACTCTCTGATTATGTGGTCCAGGAGGGTGTGACAGTAGCCCTGAGCAGTATACTGCCATCACTCAGAATGATGCTGCAGTACCATCAACAGATGATTGACTGCAACATTGGCTTATGTGTTTTGTGTCATTCTCAGGGGATCCAGTACCTCCTTGCTTGGGATAACATGAGTAACAGAACCCAATGACTTGCCACAGATGTCCTGTATCTGTCAGTTCTGTGTTTCCATGTACTGGCTAAGTGTCTTGCCACCCTTATGATGCCTTATTAGGCAGTGTTGCTAGTGTAATTATCACTAAAACAGCTAGACATGTATGCAGTCTGAGGGTCATACTGTTCAACAGTAGGCATCTAACTGTCAGGATGCAGTCACTCAAAGCACTCGGAGTGGAGGACATATGTCTGCTGTAATGGAGAGGTGGTTTACAGCAGCAGACAGCAGTCCTGCAGTATCAGGCTGTGACGCATTCCACATCTGTCAACCCCCAAATATGGACCACAACACACCTCCACAAGTGGTGTTGTTTATTATGGCTAGGAATACCTGCAGACTATTATCCCAGCATAATGAATTGGAGATAAGTCCGGTACAACTGCCTTGGGTAATAGTGCAATCCAGACCATAGCCTGCTATGGGTCTACCTCTATGCCCATAGACTGTCAGTGCACATTCCTCAACACCCTGCCATCTATAATGGTCCAACGCAACACTGACATAGTATGAGACTTCAAGCATCCCTCCATCACCTAGGGAAAGTAGCTAAGCACCAGTACAGTGGCCCAACACTTCTGGGATTCATAATTTCCAATGCCCTGGACAAGCTCATACTGACCCCTGGTAGAGGATGTAACAACCTTGACCTGTGTTGACTACTTAAATATGGGAATGTTGTTCATCCACAGTTGTCAATCCCTGCATGGTGAGATCCACACAGGCTATAATCAACATGGAACTCAACATGTCAGCCACACCCCCCACAAAGGTAAGCACCTTGCAAAACCTCTCCAAAGCTGACTTTTCAGCCATAAAAATAGGGGTGGATGACTTCACTGCACCCATGGCAATGGCAAATAGCTGCATGACTGTAGAATCATACACATATGCACTGTACAAACAGGTACATGAATGCATGCTACTAGCCAGAGCCAACAGAACCCAGACACTTTCCTCCAAACACTGGGAGACAATGTGATGGTCCCTGGCCATTACTAAAGTGTACATCAGAAGGAGGACAGTGTTGCAGAGAAAGGTGGTGTCCCATGACTGTTGAACTCCCTTAGCCTCAAACACAACCTTGGATCCCTCATGGTATCCCCTACAGGCATCCATGATGACAGACATGCAGCAGACACTGATGACAATCACAACAGCCTTTGATAGTTATATCAACAACCTCCACAGCATTAAACACAAGTGCTGTGAGTTACTGCACAATTCTAATACTTATCCTGAGACAACAGATATTGGCCACAGTCTTGGCAACAAATTCAGTACCAGCTTTACCCCTCCCCCCCACAAATGAAGGGCTGAGTGAATGTGTTGTCACATGCTGTATTCGCTTTCTGTACTAGGCATCTGTGTGTCACCAGGATATGGCCCTGCATCAAGACCAAACCAAGGGGTATGGCAGTGTGGTAATGCATCCACAAAGTCTTAGGTAGGGTACAGCTGTATCTGCCTGGAATTCCCAAGTCTGTAACACAATGATTGCATATGCCTCACAGATTAAAGGGCTGAGGGTTGTACTTAGCTATATGTTGATTTACAACATCTGTTGTAGAGTGGAGAATGGTACGTGTTGTAGTTTGGACACACCTCTGATTGCTAATAGCCACAGCCACAGGAGATATTCATCAACCAAACACACTGAGATTATTATTCACACACACACACACACACACACACACACACACACACACACACACACGCAAACTTGCCAGTACTGTTGTGGGTGGCCAGTGATGTGCACTGCTTCTCATGCATCTGATTTATATTTCATAACATGGACAGTGTCTGGGTTGTGCACATCTCCCACATGCATATTCTTTGAAGTGCAGAAGTGTGCTTGTGGTCTCTGGGGCATGTTGTGTGGACAGATTGGTATCTTCAGAAGTAACATTCCTGACCTAGTTTGGTGAGACATGGCTGTGTAACTGAGGTAGTGATTGCACCTACATATACAGTATGATACGGGGATTCATTGAAGTTATTGGAGTCTGTCCATACAGGACATGTGTATAAGGCATGGTATTCCATTTGTGGGTTACATTTGCAGACTCTACTGTTGCAGGTGTTTAGTGGGAAACATGGCAAAAGGGCCACTGTGCACATTGATTGGGCTACTGAGGGGATGGAACATGGTGCCATGTCCTTTTACTTGCTGGATAACACACAGTCAGGAGATGTAACACAACAAAGTACTCTCTGATGTCAGTGGCACTGTTGTGGTCAACAGGCAGCTGACTGTCAACTTGCTTTCCCCATTCTGTTATAATAACATCACTGTTCAGTGGACTACCAGTAATGGATTACTTCATGTGAGCCATGGTGTTCCCAAAGGTAATGGTGGCACATCTCTTGGCATTGAGGTGATGTTCAGGGTTCTGACAACAGTCATAGGTGTCAAGGGCCTTTGGGTGTGATGTCAACATCACATGGATTGGGAATGCTACCACCCACCTTACTGTTGTATGCAAACATTATTAGCTAGGGCACCTTTGTGTTCTCCTGCACCTCAGATGGGTAGATCCCAAACATCAGAGGACATGGGTCCATGTCCTGTGTGACACCAGTCATGTCTGCTCATCGGTTTGACATGGAGTCCACTGCAATCACATTGTGGTTACTATCTGTGAGGCAATTTGCAGGAGAACTACTGATATAGTGGCTGCTGCCTTGCCAAGTGTGTTTGTGTATGATTCCTGGGTGGACAGTGGTCTCTGATTATTAGAAGAGTTGCCTATATTGTTAACTAATCCATACTGTCACATAGCCATTGTACATGACACTACACATTTAGGGCTGTGGATTGTCTACACCAACTCTAAGTTGTTTAGCAACTGTTGGCCTTGTAATGTGGACATTGGGACATATACTAGGTCCTCAATATAATAATTTAGAAAAACCCACCCCCAGTGGATCCTGTTATTACACAATCACACCACCCCCCAAACAGGATACTGAAGACACACACACTTGCCAATACTGAGTTTCAAAGCTCTACCTATCTATGTATTGCTATTACAGTGTTACACAGTTATCGCACACACCACAGAGCGTATAGGATGGATGTTGTCCCAAGGTACTTCTAAGGTGAGGAACATCATCAGCCCTTGTAAATACTGACATTGGGTGTTGCAGTGGGTGAGAGATTTCATAAAATATTTTACCCTATACACACATTTACATTTGCCAGGAGTGAGGTTTGAACCTCCGTCTAACAATTAAAATAACAAAAACATTTTGCCAAAGTCTGAAACACCACAAATTTTTAGGGTAAACCTTCTTTGATCAAAGATTAAAGTGTAGAATTGAGGTCAGCCATGAGAGAATTGTGTAATAACAAAGAGATTAGAATCATGCAAAGTGACAAAGGGGGAATGCTTGTGATTATGGACCCCAGCTGTTATATTAATAAAGTGGGGAGTATGTTGAATAATGAGAATGGATATATGAGAGATGAAGTGAATGATTTTTTTAGATTTTACAAATATGTGTCCAGTTTTTGTATGATAGTTTGATGTGTGGTGATTTAAATCTAAAAACATACAATTTTTGTAATATAGAGAACCCCAGATTAGGGGTTCTGTTTGGCATTCCAAAAACTTACAAATGTTTGTTCAATCCTCCATTTAGGCCTATAGTATTGGCTCCAAATTATGTTACTGAAGGTATATGATTGATGGTCGATGCGCTTTTGAATCCCTTGGTCCAAAAAATGGATTATTTTTTAAAAGATTCATGGGATTTTTTAGAGAGTATGAGTATTTTTAGTGAAACTTTTAATTTTGACCCAAAAACACACACAATGTTTACTTTGGATGTTGTTTCTCTTTATACTACTATTCCACACAATACAAGTATTGAGTATAGGTTCATAGGTTCATAGGTAGGTACTAGGCTATCTGCCTGAGGGCATTTATAAGCCTAGCCAGAGTGTGTCGGCTTTCGCCGCCCCATTGATTAATTAACTAAGCTTCTGTCAAGCAGAGCCAATGAAGTGATCCCAGGGGTGTACTTTCTGCTACCCATCCACTCGTCAAGGCTTCTCTTGAAGAGTGTTAGTGAGGGGCTCTGCCTAATGTAGTTAGGAATTTTGTTCCAAAGCATGGGTAGTCTCTGTGACAGGAATCTATCCCTCCAGCATGTTCTATTTATCGTTGTGGTGAGGTTTAGCTCACTAGAGCGCGTGGCTCGCAGTGACTTGGATTTCTTTAGGTGGAGCATGGCCATCAATTCTGAGTTGGACATGGCTTTGTAAGTCAGGCAGAGATCACCTCTGATTAAGCGATATGCCAATGAGTACAGCCGGAGTTTTTTCAGTTGGGCTGCATAGGACATATGTTTGAGGCCACTAATCCTCTTGGTGAGGTGCTTTTGTGGTCTTTCAAGTTGTTGGAAGTGTCTTGTGAGGTACATCCCAAATGGGGCATTGCACTCTATGATGGGTCTGATGAGTGACGAGTAGAGGGGCACTATAACCTCTTTATTTCTAGATGCGAACCCCTTAGTAATTAGATGGGCCAAATAGAAGGATTTCCTAACTACTTTGGCAATATGATTGTCAAAGGAGAGATTACTATCTACCTGGGTCCTCAGATCTCTTATTACCTCTTCTGTATTAAGGGGGCTACCGCCTATGTGGTAATTCGTGGGTATTTTGCTTTTCCCAAACGGGATGACTATGCATTTTTTGGCATTTAGCTTGAGGCCATGACTTTGACACCAGGTGTCTGTCTCAGTAAGGCCTTTTTGGAGGATGTCCATGTCAGCTGGAGAGTCAATTATGGCTCCCAGTTTGCAGTCATCAGCGAACTGGGTTAGCCATAGTCCTCCTGTGTTTGCCTGTACTTCTGAGAAATATATACCAAACAGTAAAGGTCCCAGAACTGAGCCTTGTGGGACACCACTTGTGACTGGTTTAGAGTCAGACCTGGAGCCTGCTATTATTACCATGTGAGTTCTGTCTGTAAGCCAGTTGGCAACGCATCTTGTGACGTAGGGGTTTATGTTCAAGCTGGTGAGTTTTTCTATAATACCCGAGTGAGGAATGGTGTCGAACACCTTGGCGAGATCAAGGTAGGCTGTGTGAACCATCTTTCCCTCATCTATGGCTTTGGTAAATGTTTCAAAGAAGTCAGCCAGGTTTAGTAGGCATGATCTGCCCTTAACAAAGCCGAACTGGGTCAGGTCAAGTGTTTGGAGCTTCCCAATGTCTTTGTTAATGAGTTCCATAATGTTGCGCTCCATAGCCTTGCAGACCAGGCTAGTCAGGCTTATGGGGCGATAGTTACCAGGGTCAGTTGTGACTCCTCCTTTTTGGAGCGGAATAACCATTGCTGTGCTCCATTCTATGGGCACATAGCCTGTGGAGAGGCTGAGGTTGAACAGCATGTTTAGGTGGGGGGGTTAGTTTGTTCTGTAGTTCGTGCAAGACACAGCCTGGGACACCATCTGGCCCCACTGATGCTGTGTTTTTGGCTTTTGAAAGGGCTGTTTTCACCTGTGCTTCTGTGATTTCCAGGACACTACACTTTTCCAGTATTGTTGTGGGCCCTTTTGAAGGTGAGAGGGAGGTGAAGTTTGCACTGAATCTATCTGCCAGTATGTTGGCAATATCAGTAGGTTCAGTATATTTTGTGCTATTTTGCACTATCTCAGAGCATAACTGCAAGTTGCCACTTAGATTTGTGACATAGCTAAAGAAGGCTTTGTGGTTATCTTTTGAGTCCTTGGCTATTTTTCTTTCGAAGTTAGCCTTGGATGATTTTATGAGGGACCTTAGTTTCTTACTGATACTGATCAGGGATGTCTTTCCTTCTTGGGATTTGCTTTTTTTCTGAACTAGTTTCCTCCTTTTGTTGTATAACTTGTTTATGGCAGGGGTCCACCAGACTGGTTTCCTTCTCTTAGGGGAGTGAGTCTTGGTTTTGCTAGGGATGGCACGATCCATGCATCCTTGTAGGTGCTCATAGAGTGCAATTGTAAAGGATTCTGCATCTTGGGCAGTGTTATCCTTTAGCATGGGGGCTGTGAAACTTACCACCTCTGACTTAAGTAAGGTGAAGTTTGCTTTAGAAAAGTTTTTCACTGTGGTTTCCTTGGTTGGGGGTGGTAGTGGGGTGTGGACATCCAGGGTGATTAGTTTATGGTCTGATCTAACCAGTGACGGGTTGACCTCCGGTACGGAGCACCTGTCTCCCATGTTGGTGATGACCATGTCCAATATGTTGTGGCCTCTGGTAGAGGAGTTTAGCAGCTGATCCAGGGCATTTGAGTTGATAAATTCCAGGAAGCGCTGAGCCTGGGAGTTTGTACTCAAGTATTTTTCCCAGTTAATGGCAGGGTAATTGAAATCTCCCAAGATCAGGGTGTTCGGTAGGATCTTCATGTTTTCCAGTGTCTCCAGAAAGGCAGAGTGTGGTCCTGGGTCATGGAGGGTGACCTGTAGCAGGCCACAATTTGCATTGTAGATTTGCCTGATGTTAGTTGCACATGGATGATCTCAGAGGTATCATACTGCGCCACTAACCTGGAGGTGTGGGTAGCCTTGATGAATATGGATACACCCCCTCCTTTTGTGTTTTGGTCCGTGTTCTGTGGCCGAAATGTATGGTATGAGTTGTAGCCCAGTAGTGCTGGAGTGCTCTCTGGAGTCTTGAACCATGTTTAAGTTACTGCACAGATGTCGACGTTCTCCATACTTAGGAGTGCTTCAAGTGCATGCATTTTGAGATTAAAACTCCTGGCGTTGAGTAGCATAACCCTCAGTTTTTTACTTGTGCTGTTTACGGAGGTGGATTTGAATTTTGAGCCTTGCCTAAAAAAGGCACTATGGGGGCAGCAAGAGCCTTGGCCAGTATTCGAAAGCCAAGGGGTGCATGCCATCTCTTGCGAAGCAAAGCGGTTTGTCTAGCATGTCATCCCAGGCTGACAGACACTGGATCCCCTTTGAACGACACCAGAAGCTTAGCCAATTGTTGAAATTGATCATTTTTTCTTTATACTGAGGTATCATTCTTGGTGAGGGTAGGATGCTACTCAGGGTCAGGGTCATACCCACCTGGGCTACATGATCAGAGAGCTGTTCCATGTCTCTTTTCATGTAGTCCAGGGAGGTATGGCTCAGGTCGTTCACACCAACATGAACAATGACAGAGTCATATTTGTACTTGTTCTGGAGTGACCTGAGTGCTTGTATTATGTGGCGGATTCTGGCTCCCGACAGGCAGCTAACAGTAACCTTCTCCTTGTCCAGCCTAGTGAGTGGGGCATCAGTGTACCTGACTATTGAGTCACCTATTACTAGTGTGTTAGGTGTGTTATTTTGCCTTAAGGGCTGTGATTGTGCAGCACATTAATTTTGTGTTTTATGTGTTGTCTGGTTTGTGACGGGAGGTGCAGGTTTTGTGGGTGTCTGCTTTGGATCTCTCTAATGCTTTTGCAGGTTTTTATTTAGAGTCTCCAAGTATGATTTTGTGTATTTATGTGTATCTTTTGCCAGTGCTGGTTTAGTAGGTCTGTGTGAGGCTGGAGGTGTGGTGCAGGTGTTAACCTTCTCCTCATGACTGTCTGTTCCAGTCTTGGGTGGAGATACCTTAGCCTCCAGTTTGGCTGTATAATTGCATCTCTCACATATGTTAGTGTTTTGTGGTAGGAGGAGAGGGCTGTCTGCGTACATGAGGCAGTTGTAACATTGCCTCAGGATATCCAGATTCACCAGTTGGACTGGAGAGTACACCTGAAGTTGCCCTTTGGTCATGCCTGAATAGTAGGGTGAGCTGCTTAGTCGCTTGGTTGGTGAGGGGTGGATAAAGAGCCTTGCCCTGTTGGGCAGTCAAGTGTCGGGGTATATTAGTGCTTGCTATTAGGTCTGAGCAAGTGCTGGACTGTAGGATGCTTTTTGCGTGCTTAGGTTGAGAGTTAGACTAGTTTCAAGTGAAAAACTGAAGGAGACTTAGTGGAGCCAGGAATAATTTAACCCTAGTTAACCGGTGCTGCCCGGCACACAAAACCATGCAACGCGTTTTTTAAATTACTAACTTTTGGGCTGGAACCACTCCTCCAGGGACAGATGGCTGCTCAAAGTTCCCCTCTCTCACAGGTGAACACAGAAACTTCCCTCTATCCAAGTAAGGTATGGGCAACTCAGAAACTTGTAACACAGCCCTGCATTCGGCACTAGCCTGAAAACTGGACTATACTAGCTTAGAAAGGCGGGAAACAAGAAATTTATTTATTTATTTTTAAAAGATAAGGCAAAAACAGTAAAAAGTACACTTAAAACAGCTTTAAACGACTACAAGTGATCAGAAAAGAGTATCGCACTTTAGTGTGTAGCCTACAACAGTTAAACAATTTATTTAAACAAAAACAACTTTTTAAAAGTGCAGACAGTCAAATAAGTACAATATGTGAAAAAAAAAAACAAGCTTTTACATTACAATAAGTGCTGGAAAATCAGCATTTAGGCAGAAAACAGTTAAGTACAGCAAGAAAATACAGAAACTGATACTCAATCACTCCAAAGTCTCGCTTTTAAGCTAGAAGGCTTATATCAGTTTAAGGCTTTCTAGTGCTTTCCAGTAGGTTAGTTACAGGAAAGAGGGGAAACAAGTGCAGATGTGGTCTTTTAAACCAGAAAGTTGAAAGAGATGGACAACTTCTCGAATGGTCAATAAACTACAATTCCTGGGTCAAGAACCACTCCTCTTGTGGTAGACAGGCTACCTAGTACTTACCACTCCCACTGATAAGCTAGAAGGCTGCACTCCAACAGAAGGGCTTGGGGGCTCAGAAGCTTACAAACAGTCCTGGATACAGCAAATCTGTACCTGGACTAGACTAGCTATGAGAAAGGTGGGGCTCAAACACAAACACGGGCTTTAAAACCAGAAGGTTGAGAGAGATGAAAAAAAAACTGCCAAAACGGCCAAAAATCTACAATTTCTGGGCCAGAACTACTCCTCTTGTGATAGATAAGCTACCTAGTGCTTACCACTCCCTCTGATAAGCTAGAAGGCTTCACTCCAACACAGAATGGCTTGCGGGGCTCAGAAGCTTACCAACAGTCCTGGATACATCAACTCTGTATCTGGACTAGGCTAGTAACAGGAAAGGTAGGAAACAAGCGCAAGTGCGGCTTTTAAACCAGAAAGTTGAAAGAGATGGGAAAAACTGCCCAAACGGCCAGTAGCTACAATTTCTGGTCCAGAACCACTCCTCCTGTGGTAGATAGGCTACCTAGTACTTACCACTCCAACTGATAAGCTAGAAGGTTTCCCTCCAAGACAGAAAGGCTTGGGAGGCTCAGAAGCTTACAAAGTTTACAAAGTCAGTGTGCCACACAGTCACAGCCCTTAAGGCTAAACAACACACCTAATACACTTGTAATAGGTGACTCTATTGTCAGACACACTGACGTACCACTCACCCGGCTGAACAAGGAGAAGGTTACTGTAAGCTTCTGTTGTGTGCCAGGATCCACCACATAACACAAGCACTCAGGTCACTCCAAAGCAAGTACAAATATGACTCCGTCATTGTCCATGCTGGTGTGAATGACCGGAGACATACCTCCCTGGACTACATGAAAAAAGACGTACAGGAGCTCTTTGATCATGTAGCTCAGGCTGGTATGACCCTGACGTTGAGTAGCATCTTACCCTCACCAAGAATGATGCCACAGTATAAAGACAAAATGATCAATGTTAACAATTGGCTAAAGTATTGGTGTCATTCAAAGGGGATCCAGTGTCTGTCAGCCTAGGATGACATGCTCGACAAGCCACGTTGCTTCGCTAGGGATGGCTTGCACCTGCCACCCCTGTGTTTTCGAATACTGGCAAAGGCTCTTGCCTCCCCCATAGTGCCTTTTTTAGGCAAGGCTCAAAAGACAAACCCACCCCCATAGACAACACAAAGAAAAACAAAGTAAGGGTAATGTTGCTCAACGCCAGAAGTCTAAACCTCAAGATGCACGCACTCGAGACTCTCCTCAGTATGGAGAATATCAATATCTGTGCAGTAACAGAAATCTGGTTCAAGGCTCCCGAGAGCACCCCAGCACTAACAGGTTATATTTCATACCATGCTTTCCGGCCCCAAAACTCAGACCGAACCACAAAAGGAGGGGGAGTATCCATATTTATCAAAGATACCCACACCTCCAGGTTAGTGGCACTGAACGAAGCATTGGAGACCATCCATGTGCAACTAACAGTGGGAAAAACTGCCTTTCAATTTGTAGCCTGCTACAGACCACCCTCCCAAACACAGGAACCTCACTCGGCTTTCCTGAGAACACTGAAGAATATGAAAGTCTCTCCAAACACTATTATATTGGGTGACTTCAACTACCCAAACATCGATTGGGAAAACTACTCAAGCCCAAACACCCTTGCCCAACGGTTCCTAGAATTTATAAACTCAAATGCTATGGCACAACTGGTCACCACTCCCACAAGAGGGGAAAACATGTTGGATCTGGTCATCACCAACATGGGGTCTGTGTTCCACACCAGAGGTATACCCCTCATTGGTAAGATCAGACCACAAACAAATCTCACTGGACATCCATATTCCATCCCCACCGCTAGCCAAGGAAACCACGGTGAAGAACTTCTCAAAAGCAAACTTCACACTTCTCAAAACTGAGGTGGAATCCTTCAAAGCCCCCGGGCCAGTGGAAAATACGGCCCAAAATGCAGAATCCCTTACAAAAGCATTCTATGGACACCTACAGGAATGCATGGAGTATGCTATCCCAAATAAAACCAAGACTCACTCCTCCAAAGGCAGGAGACCTGTCTGCTGGACCCTGGCCATAAATAAGTTATACAACAGAAGGAGAAAGCTACTACATGACAGAGCAAAATCCTAAAAAAGGGAAGGCGTCACTGATCAGTACTAGCAAGAAACTACGATCCCTCATAAAATCATCTAAGGCCAGCTTCAAAAGAAAAATTGCACAAGACACTAAAGATAATCACAAGTCCTTCTTTAGTTATGTCAGAAACCTGGGAGGCAACTCCCAGATATGCTCTGAGTTAATGCAAAATGACAAAAAATACACTGAACCCACAGACATTGCCAACAGGCAGAAAGGTTCAGTGCATACTTCTCTCCCCCTTCCCCCCCAAAAGAGCAAATGTCTATCCCAACAGAGTGTAGCCTTCCTGAGATCACAGATGCACAGGTGAGAGCTGCCCTCTACAAAGCAAAAAACACAGCATCAATGGGACCAGACGGTGTCCCAGGCTGCGTCTTACACGAGCTCCAAGAAGAACTAAACCCTCATATAAAGTCACTGTTCAATCTCAGCCTTACAACAGGATATGTACCCAAGAAATGGCGAACAGCAACAGTGGTCCCACTCCACAAAGGTAATGCCACAACAGACCCCAGAAACTATCGCCCTATAAGCCTGACTAGCCTGGACTGCAAAGCTATGGAGTGTATCATCATGGAAATCATAAACAAAGACATTGGGAATGTCCAGACACTGGATCCTACCCAATTCAGCTTCGTTAAGGGCAGATCTTGCCTCTTGAACCTGGTTGACTTCTTTGAAACAGTTACCAAAGCCGTAGATGAAGGGAAGGTAGTCCACACAGCCTACCTGGACCTCGCAAAAGCCTTCGACACAATACTCCACTCGGGCATCATAAATAAGCTCACCAGCTTAAATATCAACCCCTATGTCACAAGATGGGTTGCAAACTGGCTCAGGGATAGAACCGACATGGTCAGAATAGCAGGTGCCATGTCAGACGCTAAACCAGTTACAAGTGGTGTCCCACAAGGCTCAGTCCTGGGACCTCTCTTGCTTGGTATATATTTCTCCGAGGTACAGGCTAACACGGGTGGACTATGGCTGACCAAGTTTGCAGATGTCAGCAAACTGGGTGTTGTAACTGACTCTCCGGCTGACACAAGCATCCTCCAAAAGGGTCTCACAGAGACGGATAACTGGTGTCAGAGCCATGGCTTAAAGCTAAATGCCAAAAAGTGCATAGTCATCCCCTTTGGGAAAAACAAAGTGCCCACAAATAAACACATAGGTGGTAATCCATTAAGTATGGAAGAAGTAATTAGGGACTTGGAGACCCAAGTAGATAGCAATCTCTCCTTTGACAATCACATTGCCAAAGTGGTTAGAAAGACCTTCTATATAGCTCACCTTATCCTGAAAGGGTTCACATCTAGATCAAGAGAGGTCATTGTGCCCCTCTACTCATCACTTATCAGGCCCATAATTGAGTACAATGCCCCATTTGGGATGTACCTTACCCAACACCTTCAGCAACTGTAAAGACCCCAAAAGTATCTCACCAAGAGGATCAAGGGGCTCAAACAGATGCCCTATGCAGTTCGGCTAAAGAAACTCCAGCTCTACTCAGTTGCGTACCACCTACTCAGAGCCGATCTGTGTCTGACATATAAAGCTATGTCCAACCCAGAATTAATGGACATGCTTCACCTCAGGAAATCCAAATCCCTTAGAGCTACACACTCCAGAGACTTGAACCTCAGCACAGAAATAAACAGGACATGCTGGAGGGATAGATTCATATCCCAGAGGCTCCCCTCACTCTGGAACAAAATCCCAATCCATGTTAGGCAGAGCCCCTCACTGACCCTCTTCAAGAGAAATCTTGACGAGTGGATGGGAGATCGTAAGTTTACCCCGGGATCTCTTCTGTGTCCCTGCTTGACAGAGGTACAGTAAACTAACCTTAAAAGGGCTACCTTCTGTGACCTACTATAGAGAGGCACAGTCAACTAATCTAAAAGGGTGGCAAAAGCCAAACACACTCTGGCTAGGCTTATAAATGCCCCAGGGCAGATAGCCTAGTATCAACCTATGAACCTATGAACCTATGAAAGAGTCCTGGATACAGCAAATCTATACCTGGACTAGACTAGTTACAGAAAAGGTGGGGAACAAGCGCAAATGCAGGCTTTTAAGCCAGCAAGTTGAAAGAGATGGAAAACTGCCTAAACGGCCAATAAACTACAATTTATGGGCCAAAACCCACTCTTCCCATGGTAGATAGGCTACCTGGTGCCTATCACTCCCACTGATAAGCTAGAAGGCTTCCCTCCAACACAGAAAGGCTTGGGGGGGGGGGCTCAGAAGCTTACAAAGAGTCCTGGATACAGCAAATCTGTACCTGGACTAGACTAGTAACAGGAAAGGCAGGAAACAAGCACAAACACAGGCTTTTGAATCAGAAAGTTGAAAGAGATGGAAGAGCTTCCCAAACGGCCAACAAACTATAATTTATGAGCCAGAAACCTTTTCTCCTGTGGTAGATAGGCTACCTAGTGCTTGCCACTCCCACTGATAAGCTAGAAGGCTTTCCTCCAACTCAGAAAGGCTTGGGGGGCTCAGGAGCTTACAAACAGACCTGGATACAGCAAATCTGTATCTGGACTAGATAAGTTACAGGAAAGGCAGGAAATAAGCTAGGATTTTTTTTTTAAACAGAAAAGCAGCTAAAACAGCAGTAAATACATTCAAGTGCAGTGCAGGCTAGCACACACGGCAAATACAGTTTAATTAAATGCAATTAAATTAACAAATGACTAAAAAAAACAAGTGCAAAAGGCATTAAATTAGAAGGCTACTAACAAGCAGTAATAAGTGCACAGTAAGAACAACTGAACAGATAGCCCGCAGAACAGCAACTAAGACAGTTATAGTAAGAGCACCTGAATATATGTATATATATATATATATATATATATATATATATATATATATATATATATACATATATATATATATATATATATATATATATATATATATTTTTTTTTTTTTATGAGGGAGGGAACACAGCAGGATTAAGAGGCTACAGGGATTGTCCTTCTCAAATGCTCTCTTTGTACACAGTAGGAGTGCCTATGATCTCACTTCACTCAGTTGACTGAGCAAATGAGATAGGCCCAGAAGGAGTATCCAAATACAAACTTACAAGAGGGGCGGGCAGTTTCAAAGCCACCAAGACTAACACCAAGACAAGAACAGGAAGGGTGGGTGGGAAAAACAGTGGAGACACAAGAGACAGAAACAATACAGCACCACTATAAATAATAGGCAAGTGTATAAAGTGGCAAAATATGTACTTATCAGTTTGAAATAGATTTGCTGTACAGAGCTGAAATCTATCAGCTTTCCAACAGTTCACCAAAAAGCAATCTGTAATGGAATTACAATGAAATACACCTCAGGCGATGACTAACAGCTAGGTTGTGGGCTGGCTCAACAACCCCCTCCTTGAAACTAGCCTGAGCTACCCTGAGAAAAAAACACAGTGGAGACACAAGAGATAGAAACAGAAATAATACAGTACCACTATAAATAATTGGAAAGTGTATAAAGTGGCAAAATGTGTACTTATCAGTTTGAAATAGATTCCAGCTCTGTACAGCAAGTCCATCAGCTTTCCAACAGCTCACCAAAAAGCAATCTGTATTGGAATTACAATGAAATACACCTCAGGAGATGACTAACAGCTAGGATGTGGGCTGGCTCAACAACCCCCCTACCTGAAACTAGCCTGAGCTACCCTGAAAAAAAAAACACAGTGGAGACACAAGAGGCAGAAACAGAAAGAATACAGCACCACTATAAATAATAGGCAAGCGTATAAAGTGGAAAAATATGTATTTATCAGCCTGAAATAGATTCTAGCTCTATACAGCAAGTCCATCAGCTTTCCAACAGTTCACCGCTTTTTTGAACAAGTATGCAGGGACAGCAGGTACAGAAATTAATTTTTATTGTGATTTATTGGAAGTTCTTCTGGACAATAATTTTTTTTGTTTAATAACAAATATTACAAGCAAGTTAGAGGGGTAGCCATGGGGTCTCCAGTGGCCCCCTCTTTTGCGAAAATTGTGATGGGATGGTGGGAGCACCTTGTGTTGGAACCTCTTAGAGATGACTTTCATGTGTTGTACTATCAAATGTTTATTGATGTTCTGGTTTTCATTATGGACGGGGGGGGGGGGGGGTTGGACATGGTTGAATCTTTAGTGAAGAGGTTGAATGAAGCATCTGTTTTTTTAAGATTTGTTTTAGGTGATACAGGGGCCTGTATCAATTATTTAGATGTTAACCTAAAATGGGACAATATCAGAAAAAAATTTGTGAGTAGGATTCATAGAAAGAAGACTTTCATGAACAGCTATTTACATCAATCTAGTCAACACCCTAAGTACATGAAGGACAATATTCCCAAAGGGCAGTTCATTAGAGCCAGCCGCATGACCAGTGATGATCATTTGCTGGTCAGTGAATTTGATTACATTACTAAATTATTCATTGATAGAGGTTATGAGGAGAATGTGCTGAGAGCACAAGTTAAGAGTGTTTGGGACAAGTGAGACACCTGGTATGCTCCCATTTTAAAGAATGCTTTGAGAGACAGTTACAGAGGGAAGGATACAAAGTATCTAGAGCAGAGTGATTTGTATTTTAGTTTGCAAATGACTTTAGATGGGGGTATCATTCGTAATGTTGTCTAGAAGAATTGGAAAATTTTTGAGAGGAATCAAGAATTATTGAAAGTAGTGGGGGCAAGACCTATGTTTGTATTCAGAAATGAAAACAAGAGACACTGAGTTCCAAAGTGTCTTCCAACAATAGGCCACATGGTATGTACAAGTGTTATGAGTGTTCTATGTGTCGATACATCTTAGAGGGTCCATGCATTGAGCTTCTCCATATACCCTATACCATGAAAGTGTCAGGAACTTTTAGTTGTAAAAGTCATGGGGTGGTTTATGTAGCGGTATGTGGCCTATGTCAGGAATTTTATGCTGGAATGACAACTAGGTGTTTGCATACAAAGATTAGGGAACATATGTACAGTATGAAGAAGGATAAAAAGAATGCTTTGTATAAGCATAGTTTGGAGTGTATTGGAATCAAAAAATGTTATTTTCGGTTTGGGAACAAGGTAAAATGAGTTTGTGAGGGGGTGATTTCAAGAATTACTTGGAGCAGAGGGAGGCCAGATGGCAAATTAAGTTGAACTCTCACAGGGGATAACACAGATAAAAAATCTGGCCTAAATGATGTAATAAATATTAAATTTGTT
>NC_056728.1:1441336866-1441401866 GCF_019279795.1 Protopterus annectens | reverse complement strand
ATAGGTTGCCAATATGGAGACACAATGGGTGTAACATACAGGGGATACTGTAACTATTGCTGGCTGTGTTGCTTGTGTAACATGGTTGGTTGTAGCATAGCTTTTCTAACATATGTACTGTTTTACACTGTGATGTATCATGTCATCAATGTCTGACAGATATCATTCTTTTCCCACAGTTATTTACCAGGGAAATACAAGACGAATGAAGCTGACACCAATATTCTGAGGCACATAGACTACACATTCTGGCACACTCCTGCCATTTTGGAGGGGTAGCTACAGACAATAGACTGCTGGTTCTGTGTAAATGGTCCAACACCTTGTTAGTATGCTGGCTGGGGATCCCCTTCTTGTGCTTTTCTCAACTTAGTGGAATGGCCATTTCTTGCTGGGGCCATACCTCTCAGCTGTACAGATACACCCACGTTATCCAGAGGCAGGACTCATATATCTGGTCAGTTTACCTTCACATTGTGGTTTACAAGCAGTTTTGTAGCTATTCATTCATGGGTTTGCAGTCAGGGGGGTAGTATGGGCAGATATTAGAGTTTCAGACTTCACACACTCCATCACATCCATGCTTCTACACCCCCCCCCCCCGTTATTCTCCTCTGTTCCTAACATTATGAAAGCAATATCTCAGAAGTATCCCTATAGTTGGGCCTTTATCCCAATAGTATTTATGGCCTGATCCACAGTTCTTGTAGTAGGACATTGGGAGGCATGCTATTGGAATTTGTCAGCATAGCCTTGCATTTGTTTTCTGTTTACTCTGTTAGGTTGTTAGTTAGGACCCCCTAACATTCCATACATTGGCACTATGGGTGAGGCATGGGCCTTTGCCAGAGGACTGTAGGTCATTTGAGAATGTGGCAGGCCATCTGTTGCAGGCCAGTGCATTCTGTCACTCATACATTTTCCAGCTGCAAGCCAGTGGATTACCCTGGGGTGACAGTGGTAAGTGGTTGAGGTGTTCCTGTCAATCCTTCCTGCTCATTCTGATATGTCAAGGCAGCGGAACCGTGACTTGAGCATCCCAAACACACGCTCTACAATGATCCTGATTTGTGAGTGTACCTCATTATGGTGTTCTTGTTTGGGTTTGTGTGCATTTCTGATGGGTGTCATCAGCCACAGCTCCAGTGCATAGCCAGCATTCCCCACTAGATGGCCAAATGGGATGCCCCCTGGCAAACCCCTAATATAGCTGTGAGCAATGCCAGATGTGGGAGTCATGATAGCTTCCAGGGCTGCCAGCGCACATGTTCATGATAATGCCCTGGGTATCATACATGAACTGGCAGCTGATGGAGGGGCAGCCCTTGCGGTTTATGTAGACCCTACCCTGCTCACCAGGTGGTGCGTTCATGTGGATGTGCATGCAGTCTATAGCACTAACTACCTCAGGGTATTCTGCTATATGGAGGAAGAGACGCATACTTCTGGTCAATGCCTCATGGGTGTTGGGGAAATATATGTGCTCACTGGCATATGGTGTCATGGCATTCAGGAACTGGTGGAGTACCATGGATGCTGATGCCTGTGAGACCCCCATGATATCCCCAATTGGTCTTTGGAAGGTACATGTGGCTAGTATTCTTAAGCCTACACATACCTTGGTATCCACTGGGATGGGTTCCCCTCTGTTAGTTCTGTGTGTGAGTCAAGGACGGCACAGCTGGATGATTTGTTGTAGAATGTCCCTGTCCACCCTATAGTGCTCCACTATCTCCAGCTCATGTAGGCCCTGGTAGGTTACCCTGGGTCTGTACACTCTTCTGCTCCTCCTCACTGTGGGTCGGTTGTCAGCATTCTTCTCCTCACCATCTTCAGTCTCTAGCACATATTGATGGAGTAAAACAGCAGCAGCCTCTAACATTTTTAGTTAGTTTTGCCAGTTAAAAATCCCCCATCTTTATACACCAGTGTTGTAGAGTTTGTGGGGAAAAAACAGTCTTAAAGATGTTTGCATAGTTTATAGTAGTGTGCTGGGCTGCTGCATGTGTAATTGGTTGATTCTGATACATTCCACTTGCCAGCTATGCTAGTTCTCCTTGATTGCCTTCCTACTGCTGTTTCCCCTTCCCAGTTCCTCCCTATTTAGGCTCAGAGGTACACCACCCATACCCAGTGCTGAAATGTAAACAGTGCTGCCATTTCCTTTTTTTTTTCCCTTTCTTTTTTTTTTAATGTTTAAAACCCGGTGCATGGCACGCAAACCCGTTTAGGCTATGTATACAGTGCTCAGGCACATTTGACACACTCCCTTCCTTAACTGTGCTTAGCTAAGGGCAAACATAGGCCACAGAGCTCCAATGAGCTTACAGCAGGCATGACACATCCACTTATGAAGTCACTCAGTTCTTAGACTTGTACTGTTGTACTGCTGCACCTACACTGTTAGGTACAAGCTGACACTTTGAAGAAATATTTGAAGAAATATGTGATTCAGTATAACTCCCCTCATTTGCATACCCCAGTGTGTAGATCATTAGTTAGTGCACTAAAACGGACCATTTTCCTTTGACAACCAGTGCTCCCTGGTATTGTTTACATTCTGCATGCCATTGGCTATAATGGCAAAATGCAGATTTAACTTAAAATTGAATTTTCCCATTTTTTTTATTTTCGACACAATCCCGTTTGAGCGCCACTGCCCAATGCTTAAACGGCCAAGATCGGCCAAATAAAGTTTAATTTTCATAATAATTAATCACTTTTTAATGTCAATGGCCTTATATTTGTCAATTGGCATATCTAATGTACATAATACATGCTTTTTCACGAGCTGTCATGCCTCCATTTTGTGAGTTGCAGAAATGCACTCACTTATTTTCTGAATACATTTCTGCACTGACACTGTTCTAGCACAAAGACCTGGCAGCTTGGTGAATCACTAAATCACCTCATGTGCATAGTTTTCATCAGCAAATAAGGTGATTTGCATATTTGCCGGTTTTCAGTGCTGGAACAGTGTAGGGCCCCTCATGCATGTGAAAACGGCACTATCCGGAATCGCTCGGTGGCCATTTTCCATGCAGGAACTCCTGCACTGTTCCTGCATGGAAAAAATGGCTTCCTGAATCCTGGGGGCTGTCTTTCTATATCCTTTCTAATCTCTCTAGAGGTATGATATTTGGATCTACTGCTCATTAAATGTCATACTGGCACAATAGAGTGGGACAGTGGTCAAATTCCTGTGGTCTAACCTATTTCTAGTTGATAAAAAGAGATCAGGAGTTGTAAATCGTCAAGCATAAGCATCTGTGATACGCACTTTTTAATGCATAAGTTGAGTTTAACAACTGGAGAATGGACTGTCATCATACATTATACTGATAATAAATACATATAACTATAGATAATGTCTCGACATTGGTGTGGCTAAGATAAGACCAGTGTGCCAGAGATTAAAGGGCTGCTGAAATTAGCACTATGCTTTTGTCATGGGGCATTAAGTGAAAGTTCACATATTTCCATACATGCACAAACACGTTTGCTTACACCAATTACATGATTAATTGAAAGCTGTTGATAGTAGATTAAAGTTTACATTTATGCATAAAAACATATTTACACATGAGCGCGCACACACACACACACACACATACACACACACACACACACATACTATATATATATATATATATATATATATATATATATATATATATATATATATATATATTCCACTTTATGGGCTTGAAATACTGAATTTCAATATTTCAGTATTTCGAGCTTCTAAAGTGAAACCATATATATATATATATATATATATATATATAGAGAGAGAGAGAGAGAGAGAGAGAGAGAGATGTGTCTCTGTGTGTGCACGTGTGTGTGTGTGTGTGTGTGTGTGTGTGTGTGTGTGTGTGTGTGTGTGTGTGTGTGTGTGTGTGTGTGTGTGTGTGTGTGTGTGAAGACAAGTTTACTTATATGCAATGAATTACCAGTTGGATGATTAAATGCAATGTAGTTCATGTTTAAAGTGGCTATCTTAAATTTCTAACAGTGTAGTTCAGTCTTTACAATTGCCACTTGACTGAGAACTATGATGGCATATCTATTGTTCAGCTTTAAACTGTTGCTGGACGTCATAGTAGAAGATCAGTGTCTGGAAAAGAGAACATGAAAAGTATACTGCTACAGTGATGAAAGGTTACTGACCAGTCTATATATATATATATATATATATATATATATATATATATATATATATATATATATATATAAATATATATATATATATATATATATAAATATATATATATATATATATATATATATATATATATATGTTTTATACATATATATATATATATATATATATATGGATCTAGGACGTTTGCTCGAATGAGCAAATGTCCGAATCCATAATAACCGAATGCACTTTAACAAAAGACATTTATCGAAAAAGCGCTTTCATTAAAGCGTGTTCCAAAAAAAAAATAAAACACTACATTTACATTTTACTTTAATATTCTCCCTCCAAGACCGCACTACAGTGGGGAAAAGGGAATTTTCCCTTAGCCCCGCCGTAGCACAGCCTCATCAACAGGCATACCTACGCGAAAGTGATTCTTCGGTGAAAAGCACTTTCGCGTATGTATACCCGGCCATTTGGGTTTCGTTCATTTGCTCATTTCAGCAAACATCCAGAACCCATATATATATATATATATGTGTGTGTGTGTGTGTGTGTGTGTGTGTGTGTGTGTGTTGTATACACACACATATATATTTTATATATATATATTTATATATATATATATATATATATATATATATATATATATATATATATATATATATATATTTATATATATATGTATATACATATGGGCCCCTGCTTTTGGCCTAACAATTTTACTTTTTGCTTCCGCAGATGTTCTTTCCCCGTACCTATGGGTTAACCTATTGAGATTTGGTTTGCTGTCATTTTCCAGCCAATGCTACAGAGTTCAGCATATGGACTACCCTGTTGAAGTCAGTGGATCCACACACACGCACACATATACAGACAGATATTTATGTGTAAATATATATATCTATATATGTATATACATATATATATATATATATATATATATACACACATTCTTATTTCTAAGTCAGACATTTTCCACATTTGATACAACTTACAGTTATTTCCACTTGACACATTACATAGAGATCTGAAGCTCCAAAATGGACTAGTCCCATTTGACAATGAACATGATGAAGCACTGGACATTAACTGTAATTATGTGTTCAGAAAGAAGCAATGTATTTCCCATTTGTGCTTTTCTGATGTGACCAATAATGCTTTGGTTTCAACAGAGACAATCAATACTCAACACATTAGGAAAATAATGTTAAAATATTTTTAAATTCTGCATTTACTTAGGTTTCTACAGAATGTTATCTGTGAGTTTAAACTTGATGGTATATAATCTTGGAAACGCTTTTTATGTCTGTGGTTTTCTATTATGTGTTGAATATACTACAGTTCTTATTAGGCAAATGTAAATCTAAGGTCATAAGTAAACATCGTTCATGTGTATTCGCAACAGGCATTGCCAGCAGGAAACACTGAAGCTCTTTCCAAAAGCATTTTGGCATTTTCAATAAAATTTTCATCGGAAGCAGATGGTCAGAGTACAAATATCTTCATAAACTTAATGAGAGCAAGCTCTATTATATCTATTAGACAGGTCCACATCAAGCAATTTTTCACTGATCATGGCATATTTTTATATGGAGAGAATAACATAATTTCATCTTCAATCATATATAGTAAATCATGGAGTCATTAAGCACCTGTTGTTGAATGTTTACATACATCTGATTCATAAATGCACACACACACACACACACACACACACACACAAAACACACCTGGGTGTGGTATTTGCCTAAGAAGTAGACCTCATATCAGGGGTGCAGAGGTTAAGAAGTGTAGCAAAGAGTAAGTCATTTATTTTTACATCCACCAAAAGGATGAACAAACAATAGAGAAACTGCTGCACTCTCTCTGTATTAAACAGGCAGCTATTTACTTTACCAGTAAAACAAAGTTAGCATCAAACATCTGTTTTCTTAATGTCATTGAATGATGCAGTGACTGCATTGCAATAACAGGTGACTTCATCCTGCATCATAGTTACTGGGGACTCCAGAATGTGTGAAACAGACACAAATGACATTGCGTAGTTTGTGACACTGTCATACTTCATAGTTGAAAATTAGTGAAATCAAAAAAAGAATTAAAGGTAATCATGCCACCTTCATCACCTCTCACCCCCTAAAGGGCCCATCTCAGTACCGAAAGATTGCCAAATCCCAATAATAACGGCCACACAGGTATAAAATGCACTCTCCAAAGCTAAGAATACAGTATCCATGGGACCAGATGACATCCCGGGCTGTGTACTACATGAACTACAAAATGAACTGGCACCTCACCTAAGTGTCATGTTTAATCATAGCCTCACCTCAGGTTTCATGCCCACTGAGTGGTGCACAGCTACGGTTATCCCACTCCACAAGGGGGGATCCACCTTGGATCCTGAGAACTACTGCCCCGTCAGTCTGACAAGCCTGATCTGCAAGGTCATGGAATGTATTATCATGGAACTTATAAACAAAGACATTGGCAACCTTCAATCACTGGACCCCATCCAGTTTGGGTTTGTGAAGGGTTGATCTTGTCGCCTGAACCTGATTGACTTCTTCAAATCAGTCTCCAGAGCTGCAGATGAGGGTAAGGTGGTCCACACAGCCTATCTGGACCTCGCCAAGGTATTCGACACCATCCCCCACTCTGGAATCTTAGATAAACTTACTAAGATGGGCATTAATCTCTACATCACTTGATGGGTTGCCAACTGGCTTACTGACAAAACCCACACTGTAAAAGTAGCCAACTCCAAATCCAGCTCCAGACAAGTGACAAGTGGAGTACCTCAGGGTTCAGTCCTGGAACTGCTGTTGTTTGGCATCTACTTCTCTGAAGTACAGGCCAACACTAAGGGACTCTGGCTAACAAAGTTCGCAGATGACTGCAAACTGGGAGCCATTACTGAATCCCCAAATGATGTGGATATTCTACAAAAGGGCCTTACAGAAACAGATGCTTGGTGCCAGAGCCATGTGCTCAAGCTCAATGCCAAGAAATGCCAAGAAATTTATAGTTATACTCTTTGGGTCAATGCCAAGAAATGCCAAGAAATATATAGTTATACTCTTTGGGAAAAAACATGTACCAGTGAATTACCACATAGGTGTCAGTACACTAAACACCAAAAGTGTGATAAGAGACTTAGGGACACAGGTGGACAGTGGTCTCACCTTCGATAACCACATTGCCACAACAATCAGGAAATCCTTCTATGTGGCACACCTCATCACTAAGGGCTTTTAATACAGAAAAAAAGGAGGCCATTGTCCCTCTGTACTAATCCCTCATTAGAGCCTTTATAGAATACAATGTCCCATTTGGTATGTACCTCTCAAGACATCTGCAACAACTGCAAAGGCCACAGAAATACCTCACTAAAACAATCACAGGCCTAAAGCAGATGCCCTATGCTGACCATCTAAAAAATCTCCAGCTATACCCTGTCACATATTGTCTATTCAGAGGTGATCTCTGCTAAACATACAAGGCTATGTCAAACCCAGAGCTGTTGGACATGCTACACTTAAAGAAATTCCAATCCCTCAAAGCCACGTGCTCCAGGGATCTACACCTTGTCATCACAATGAACAAAACATGCTGGAGGGATAGGTTCCTGACCCAGAGACTCCCCAGACTCTGGAATAGACTGCCCATATATGTCAAGCAGAGCGCCTCTTTGGCCCTCTTCAAAAGGAACCTTGACGATTGGATTGGAGATAAGAAATCCACCCCAGGAATCACGTCAGTCACCCTGCTAGGCAGGGTTCCAGGGAAGTAAATATTGTGGAAAGAAATAGCCAGGGAATTGTTATGGCTAGACTTGTATAGGCCCTAGGGCCAATAGCCTAGTACCAACCTATAAACCATAGTTATTACTCACTATGGTGAGATCAGTCTATGTAATTCCTCTCTTCTGGTATGAAGTTGTAAATGCTGGAATTAGGGACTATCCTAAAAAGGATGGGAAAATTAATATTTTCAGCAAACACTACTTTTTACTTTGTGTGATTCCCAAGTATAAACAAAAATGTTGCCTTCAGTCAGAGAGAATAAGGTTGTGATATCTACAAGTCTGGATTGAAATGCATAGCCATCTAGTGTGTTTAATGTTTCACCTTTCTCCCAACAAAGTATAAGTAGCAAACATGAGCTGCTCCACTGGCATAGAGGGATAAAGCCTTGACTACTGCTCAGTCAACCAGAGTTCAATTAATTACTCAGGGACTGACAGAGTGTCGGGGAATGAGTATGCCCATGATAGAAGATTTTTGGCAGAGGTCTGGAAGCCATCATAATATGCTATAGGTGAGGGGCGGGACAGAATGTTGATATCAACTCCATGTTGAAGTGTGGAGCAGTTTAGTGTAGTGTGCCCATTGCACAACCCCTCAGGGCACACGTCAGGAAGCAGCCGGGGTTGGTCTTATGGAAAATCCCCATTCTGAAAGAAGAGCTGAACGACTCCTCCAGAGATGCACTAAGTTCTACTTTGGCAGCAGTGAAAACATCAGTAATAGTCCAGAGATAGAGTAGAGCCACAGGTAGAGTGGGATGGCTGTCAGGATGATGTAAGGGCAGTAAAACAGAAATAACAAATAAATTCTTACATGCACACATACATATAGCCATACATACATACCAGAGAAGAAATTGTCCATTCACACAGTATCTTTTAAGGCCTCTTCAAATCCTTCCACCCAAAAATACAGAAGGTAAAAAAATTAGAGATGAAGGTGGCTGCGTTAAATGCTGGATGGCTTGATGATAAAAAATAATGCTTTAGAATTTTCATTTCTGATCTGATCATGTCGATAACTTAACCATTACTGAAGCCTAGTTTAAAAATTGAAAATGTGCATCAAAAGTTTCAGAATATGCTGCCCTTTATTGTCTTAGAGCTGTTTGTAGAGGTAACTTTCTATAAATTTTTGCAAATTAATACTTAAAAGCCACAAGCCAAGGAAATAAATTGTTAATATGACAACAAATTTCAGAGCAATTTGAATCTAATGCAAGAGGGATATCAGTAAGTTATTTTTTCCTAATTGACATGAACATTTCCTGACTAAATTCCTTAATGCAAAAAATGAGTAAGAATACATTGCATGTGAAAGATTGTAACAATGCTGACAGCCATGAATAAAATGACTCCACATTCCAGACATGTGCCAGGAGCAATATTAATCGTAACAATCCAAACAGTGACTGTAATCTACTCAATATAACATAAATTTAGAAAATATATTATTTAACAATGTTAATGAAAACAATCTGGATATGATATTAACAAATCTAGATACTTTCTGTTCCTGCCTCCTAGCAGAATACTCTATATTTAGCATAGATCCTGATTGAATTATCCTCAGAAAAAAAAAAAAAAAACACTCAAACTCAGTCATTAATAAAGTATCACTCTGTGAATTTTTCAGAGGAAATTCTGAGAGAAGCAATGATATTTTTATAACAATGCTGGCATGCTGTCCTGAATAAACCAAATGAATCAGTTCAAAGTACAGTTAATCTGTTCTGTATTACTTAGTGCATTTCTGAACACATACCATTGAGAAATAAATGCACAAGAAAATAAAAAAAAAAATCTTTAGTAGAATCACAAAAATTATCAAGACACACAATACAAAGATGTACTGCTCATTTAACTAGCAGGTAGTGTGAGGCATAAACAGAGCCTATTTTTTAAAACATTATTTTTGCATGTGCTGCCATTTTTGCTCAGCACTTGCATACTACAGTGTCACTGTTTGCAAAGCTGACCTTTGGGGGTCAGCCTTATGAACATCAATATTTTGTTTATTTGCTCTTTAATGGCAGATCTATATCTATCTATACATATATATATATATATATATATATATATATATATATAGATATGTATATCCCCACTAGAGGGGACAACATATTGGATTTAATCATCACAAATATGGGCGCCCACTTTACCACACCCATTATCACCCCCTCCTTGGTCAGATCCGAACGCAAACTGATAACCCTGGGCATCCTCACCCCTCCACTTCCCCCAGTCAAAAAAAACATAGTCAAAAACCTTTCCAAAGCAAACTTCAAACTACTTGCATCCGAAGTGGAAAGCTTCACTATTCCCTTGCAGAAGGATAATGATATCCAGGATGTGGAATCTTACACCAAGGCACTCTATATGCATCTTCAGGATTGCATGGACCGTGCTATCCCAAATAAAACCAAGACTCCTTCCTCAAGCAAGAAGAAACCAGTCTGGTGGACCCCGGACATAAGCAAACTTTACAATAAAAGGAGGAGTCTTATACAAAAAAAGGCCAAATCTCAAGTAGAAAAATCATCCCTGATCAGCATTAGTAAGAAATTGAGGGCCCTCATCAAGTCACCTAAAGCTAATTTTGAAAAGAAAGTTGCCAAGGATGCCAAGGATAACCATAAGGCCTTCTATGGCTACGTCAGAAACCTAAATGGCAATGCTCAGGTCTGTTCTGAGCTAGTACAAAATGGAACAAAATACACTGACCCTTCTGACATTGCCAACATCTTGGCTGACAGTTTCAGTGCAAATTTCTCCACCCCCCCCTCAACACCTACAGGGCCTATTACCATTCCAGGGGATTGTGTAAGTCCAATTATTACTGATACGTTGGTTAACAGGGCTCTATCTAAAGCTAAAAACACTGTCTCCATGGGACCAGATGGTGTCCCAGGCTGTGTCATACGCGAGCTCCAAAAGGAATTAAGCCCGCATCTTAATACCCTGTTCAGTCTCAGCCTCTCCACAGGATATGTACCCAGAGAATGGCGCATGGTAACGGCGGTCCCACTACACAAGGGTGGGGCCACAACTGACCCTGGGAACTACCGAACAATAAGCCTGACCAGTCTGATCTGTAAGGCTATGGAGCGAATTATTATGGAACTCATAAATGGAGAGATTGGGAACCTCCATTCACTGGACCCCACACAGTTCGGCTTCATCAAGGGCAGATCATGCCTCCTGAACCTGGTAGATTTCTTTGAGACAGTTACTCAGGCTATAGATAAGGGAAAGGAGGGACACACGGCTTACCTTGACCTTGCTAAAGCATTTGACACCATTCCTCATTCGGGTATTATTGATAAGCTCACCATCCTGGGCATAAATGCTTACGTCACAAGATGGATTGCAAACTGGCTCTCAGACAGACCCCATAAAGTAAGAGTAGTGGGATCTATGTCCGAATCCAGACCAGTAATGAGTGGTGTGCCTCAGGGCTCTGTCCTGGGGCCCCTCCTGTTTGGCATATACTTCTCATAAGTACAGGTAAGCACGGAAGGGCTGTGGCTGACTAAGTTTGCGGACAACTGCAAACTGGGTGCTATAATAGAGTCTCCGGCCAACATGGAGATCCTCCAGAAGGGCCTAAATGAGACTGATGCATGGTGTCAAAGCCATGGTCTTAAGCTAAATGCAAAAAAATGTGTAGTAATCCCCTTTGGAAAAATCAGAGTACCCGCAAACTACAACATAGGACGTAATCCCCTGAAATCTGAAGAAAAAATAAGGGATCTAAGGACCCAAGTAGATAGCCAGCTTTCCTTTGATAACCATGTTGCCAAAGTGGTTAGAAAATCCTTCTATGTGACCTATCTGATCATGAACGGGTTCGCATCAAGATCTACGGATGTAATGGTGCCCCTCTACTCTTCCCTCATCAGCCCCATTATTGAGTACAATGCACCAATTGGAATGTACCTGGCTAGACATCTCCAGCAGCTGGAGAGACCATAGAGGTACCTAACCAAGAGAATTACTGGCCTCAAACAGTTGCCCTATGCAGCACAATTGAAAAAGCTAAGACTGTTCTCTGTTGCATACCGCTTTCTCTGAGGCGATCTCTGTCTAACGTACAGAGCCATGTCCAACCCAGAACTATTGAACATGCTCCATCTTAACAAAACCAAATCTACTCGAGCTACATGCTCTAGGGATATAAACCTCAACACAACAATGAATAGAACATGCTGGAGGGATAGATTCCCTTCGCAGAGACTTCCTTTACTATGGAACAGGGTCCTGATCTACATAAGATAGAGCCCCTCACTATCACTCTTCAAGAGGAACCTTGATGAGTGGATGGGTAACAGAAAGTTCACACCGGGGATCACACCAACAGCACTACTAGATAGGGGCCAAGGGTACTAGCTGCTAGTACAAGGGTCTAGGGAACTACTAAAGGGGCAGTGAATACCGCACAACATGGCTGGGCTAATATATGCCTTTGGGCAGATAGCTCAGTACCAACCTATGAACCTATGAACCTATATATATATATATATATATATATATATATATATATATATAGAGAGAGAGAGAGAGAGAGAGAAAGTATTATGCATTGATAGATGACTAACCTTCTTCATGCATTAAACAATTTTATCTTTGAATTATTTTGGATCCATGGTAGTGATGCTGCGGTAGCGTTGTCGCCTTACAGCAAGACGTTGTCGTGTTCGATTCTCAGCTAGAGCATCTTCTGTGTGGAGGCATGCATGAATGGACGTGCCTTCGTTGAAGGCTGTGCATCAGGGCTGGTAACTCGGCATGTAAAAGTCCACTACCAAACATTAGCTGACCGGAGTTCTGCTGTGGTGACCCCTAACCAGGATAAGCTGACAGACACAACAACAACATCTTTGAATTATTTTATGATGGCATTATTTCATTGATATTGAACACTAATACAGTGTTTTAATGCAATGTCTAATTATTTTTGCTTGAAAACTGTGTGATGTTTATACCACTAATAAAATTGCAAAACATTGTTGATTCATTTGCTGCTGTTTTGTAAATGTGGAACATAAAAAACATTGTAAATCAGTAGATATATTTGACATAAACAACATTTGATAAGGTGTTGTCAGTGATTTTTTTTTTTGCCTTGACCTTGATATGGTGCACTGTTTTCTTTCCATATTACGGAAAATGTAACAAATTAATGCCATTAAAATGCTAACTTGTACATAGTTAAATGGGTAAAATAGTTGTTAACCAATATCAAATCTGAATGGGTGTTTTCCCTGTCAGTGTCATCAGGAGTTAGCATAAGGAGTTCTAATGGTTGTGGATGGTGCAGTGGTACAACGGTAACATTGGCACTTCACAGCAAGACGTTCTCCAGTTTGATTCCCGACTGGAGTGCCTTCTGTGCGGAGTCTGCATGTTCTCCCAGCATTCATGTGGGTTTCCACAGGGTGCTCTAGTTTCCTCCGACATGTCAAAGACATGTGTCTGAGCATTTCTCCCCAGACCTCTGCTGAAAATTAGCTTCATTCCAAGTTGGACTTTCCCAGTAAACAAATTTTAAATAAATAAGTTATTTTCAGTCTGTATCATATACGTATGCATATGTATATGTGTATATATATATATATATATATATATATATATATATAAATAAAAATGTAAATGTTCATTTGTTCAAAATCTTAAATCTCCGAAAGTTCTTCACCGATTGCTTTGAAATTTTCACACAATGTTGCATTCGAATAGGCGCATGTTTTTATATACCTACTATTATATAGATGTCACACGCTGCATTTGAATACGCGCGTGTTTTTATATACCTACTATGGATTCTATATATTTGTATACAAATATGAAGTTTTATATGTTTTTGTTATAACTTTCGTATTTCTTTTTCAGTGCAGTCGATCTGCTTTAGTTCATCGAAATAATGCCTCGCAGAAGATCAAACTTAGGTCGTTGTACTCGCAGAGCAGAAGCAGAGCGATGAGTAAATGCAAATCAAACTGAGGAAGAACTGGCATCAGTGAACGAGTGAAACAGACAAATAAGGTCTCAAATACGTGCAGAGGAAGCAGCAGAGCGACGTGCAGCCAGACTTGAGGATTGCTTTCTGTAGCTTCAGATCTGCTTCGTTCTCCTCGATCGACACCAGCGGACAAAATAAATGCTTGCCTACAATACTCTACTTTGTGGCGACACATAAAGATGTTAAAATTAACTACAAATATGCATGTTCAGCTGCAAAATGATCGATCAGCTGAGATATTCTCACATCAATTGTGGAAATTGGGAACGGAAAGGTGCCGGTTGATCTGACCTCAGGACGAATTTCATTGCCTCATAACTTCTGCAATTTAGTGACATCAAAAGAAGAATTGGTTGAAAACGTATTTCCCAATATTCAAACCAATTATAAGAATCATGATTGGCTGTCTGAACGAGCTATTCTTGTGGCCAAGAACAAAGACGTCTACGAACTTAACAATATTATTCAGTCTAACATTCAAAGCGAGGCAGTTACATACAAGTCCGTTGACACTGTTGTGGAAGCAAATGAAGCGGTTAATTATCCAACAGAATTTTTGAATTCACTCAATCTGTCAGAGATGCCACCGCACGTACTGCAATTGAAAATCAGCGTGCCAATTATCATGTTGAGAAATATCAACCAGCCAAAGCTTTACAGTGGCACGTGGCTTGCAGTAAAAAATTTAATGAGCAACGTCATAGAAGCAACAGTCTTGACAGGACCTTTCAGAGGTGAAGATGTCCTCATTCCTTGCATTCCTATGATTCCAACAGATATGTCATTTCAATTTAAGAGATTGCAATTCCCAATTCGATTGGCGTTTGCAATCACCATCAACAAAGCTCAGGGCCAATCTTTAGAATTGTGCGGTTTAGATCTACACACTGATTGCTTCTTACATGGACAATTATATATTGCAGGTTCTAGAGTCGGCAAACCAGACAATCTCTATATCTGCACAGACAATGGAACAACAAAAAAATACTGTACACCCACAAGCATTGTGAAATTAAACATATTAGAAACGTGCACTTTCTCTTTTCTTTCTTTTCCATTTAACCAGACTGAGCCACAGCAACTCGTGGCTGGGTACAGCTAGTGTATATATATATATATATATATATATATATATATATATATATATATATATATATATATATATGTGTGTATATACACACTCACACACAGACACACACACACACACATACACACACACACACACACACACATATAGCTATAGATATAGATATAGATATAGATATAGATATCGATATAGATATAGATATAGATATAGATATAGGCGTTTCTGTTATTTAATTGACCATCCTAAATGTCGAGTCTTGGAAGATCAAATGGGGCAGTTCGAAAAATAGAAATGTCAAAGCCTCGAAAATTTGAATTCTTTCCTAGGGAAGAATTCGGTTGGCTGTTTCTGCGGCTTTGACATTTTCTGTACTGTGGTGCGAATGTTTCGGATCAGGTTAAGGTAAGTGTGTGAGTGTGATGGATGTTGGGGTGAGGATACGGGTAAGGTTAGTGTGCGAAAGTGACGGGCATTAGGGTTAGGGTGCGGGTAAGGTAAGTGTGCGATAGTGACATAGTTTAGGGTTAGGGCGTGGGTAAGTTAAGTGTGCGATAGTGACGGACTTTAGGGTTAGGGCGCGGGTAGGTAAATGTGCGATAGTGATGTACTTTAGGGTTAGGGCACAGGTAAGGTAAGTGTGCGATAGTGACGGACTTTAGGGTTAGGGTGCGGGTAAGGTAAGTGTGCGATAGTGATGGACCTTAGGCTTAGGGCTTGGGTTAAGGTCAGTGCATAGATAGTTGTGTATGTAAGGTGTAGTGTAGGTTTATTAGGTGTTTGTGTTGTGTGTGTTTTTCGGAACAGCAACTTTTTTTCCATGGGAAAAAATTCACTGTTCTGGGGTTTCGTTGTCGTCATATTTTGAACTTCCGAATTCGAACATATGTTGTTCGAAATTTTGGAAATTTGATTATATGACATAGACCATAGATATAGATATAGAAATAGATACATATACATATTTGTAAATAAATGTGAGAACTGGACTTTGGAAAAAAATGCTAATGACTGCCTAGTGGTAGAATAACTATTTCAATAAATTATGCCACGGTTCTCCTTACAAGCCTTACAAGACTTTCTGCAAGTATATAGAGCTGAGTATATTTTTCTGTATTTTCTGTATTATAAAGCTAAATTGTTGCTTACATATCTGTTGTCTTAGTGTTCTGCAAATATACAGAGATCAGTATATATTTTTTGGGTTTTATAATTTGCACTCTGATTCCTCACATCTCTGTTGAAACATTTCCCCACCCCCCCTCATTGTGGTTTCTGTTGCTTCTGTGTTGTTAACTCAAGGTTCCCTTATTTTGAACTGTTAATAGCAGCAGTCTGCATTTAAAGTGGAACAGCCTTACAAGACTTTCTGCAAGTATATAGAGCTGAGTATATTTTTCTGTATTTTCTGTATTATAGAGCTAAATTGTTGCTTATATATCTGTTGTCTTAGTGTTCTGCAAATATACAGAGATCAGTATATATTTTTTGGGTTTTATAATTTGCACTCTGATTCCTCACATCTCTGTTGAAACTCCCCCCCCCTCATTGTGGTTTCTGTTGCTTCTGTGTTGTTAACTCAAGGTTCCCTTAATTTGAACTGTTAATAGCATCAGTCTGCATTTAAAGTGGAACAGCCTTACAAGACTTTCTGCAAGTATATAGAGCTGAGTATATTTTTCTGTATTTTCTGTATTACAGAGCTAAATTGTTGCTTATATATCTGTTGTCTTAGTGTTCTGCAAATATACAGAGATCAGTATATATTTTTTGGGTTTTATAATTTGCACTCTGATTCTTCCCATCTCTGTTGAAACTCCCCCCCCCCTATTGTGGTTTCTGTTGCTTCTGTGTTGTTAACTCGAGGTTCCCTTAATTTGAACTGTTAATAGCAGCAGTCTGCATTTAAAGTGGAACAGCCTTACAAGACTTTCTGCAAGTATATAGAGCTGAGTATATTTTTCTGTATTTTCTGTATTATAGAGCTAAATTGTTGCTTATATATCTGTCGTCTTAGTGTTCTGCAAATATACAGAGATCAGTATATATTTTTTGGGTTTTATAATTTGCACTCTGATTCCTCACATCTCTGTTGAAACTCCCCCCCCCCCCTCCTTGTTCTGGTAGTAGTTTAAATTTGGTGGCTTTTGCAGTGCCCGCCCCACTATAGATTTGATCTAGGACACTCCCCCAGTCCCATCTCTTTACCGCATTCTACCTAATAAACCCTTTCTGCACTTGCTTTTAGTCCTTTTTAATTTAATTACATTTTTTCAAACTGTGTGTGGACGAATATTGCTACATACTCAAGTGTGCCAGCTTGCACTGCATGTGAATTGTTTTTACTACTGTTTTTGCTACTTTTCTGAAAAAAAAATTGTAAGCCTGTTTCCTACCTTTCCTGTAATTAGTGTTCCAGATACAGATTTGCTGTATCCAGGACTATTTGTAAGCTTCTGAGCCCCCAAGCCTTTCTGTGTTGGAGGGAAGCCTTGTAGCTTATCAGTGGGAGTGGTAAGCACTATGTAACCTGTCTACCACATAAGGAGTGGTTCTGGCCCAGAATTTGTAGTTATTGGCCTTTTGGGCGGTCTTCCATCTCTCTCAACTTTCTGATTTGAAGACGTGCATTTGCACTTGTTTCTGTCCTGTAACTCCTGGGCCCATCTCATTTGCTCACTCAAAAAAAAAAAAAATCTGCTTTTACTGTATTTGTGTTTCTTCCTACTTTATTTTGCTTTTGCGTCATCTTAAAAGTACTCAATTGTATTTATTACTGCTTGGTGTAACTCATTCTAAGCCTTTTAGTTTAAGCACTTGGGCTTCAAACCAGTTGTTTTACATTAGGAAGGTTTGTGGTCTGCAGTGTGGTGGCAGGACAGGTAGCTTACATCCTTCTAAGTTGGGAACTGCTGATTGAGGGCTCAGTGTCTGTTATTCTAAAAGTGTATTAATTCTGGTTTAAGCACTTGGGCTTCACGCCAGTTGTTTTACATTAAGAAGGTTTGTGGTCTGCACTGTAGTGGCAGAACAGGTAGCTTACATCCTTCTAAGTTGGGAACTGCTGATTGAGGGCTCAGTGTCTGTTATTCTAAAAGTGTATTAATTCTGGTTTAAGCACTTGGGCTTCAGGCCAGTTATTTTACATTAAAAGGGTTCGTGGTCTGTACTCTTGTGGGAGGTGAGGCTGGACTCTGCCCTTCTGCGCTGGGAATTTCTGGTTAAAGGCTTATAGTGCCTGTATATTTGAACTGCTTCTTACTGAAATTGGGACACTTTGTTTGCTGTAGCATAGACTAGATCCAGGCCTGCTGAACCTAGCTTTGTTTGTATAACTTGAGCACTAATCCAGGCATTCTTTAAAGTATTCAATTGTATTTATTACTGCTTGGTAGTAACTTGATTAAAGTGTAGCTATCATTCTAAATCTTTTGGATTAAGCACTTGGGCTTCAGACCAGTTGTTTTAGATTAGGAAGGTTTATGGCCTGCACTGTGGTGGCAGGACAGGTAGCTTACATCCTTCTAAGTTGTGAACTGCTGATTGAGGACTAAGTGTCTGTTATTCTAAAAGTGTATTAGTTCTGGTTTAAGCACTTGGGTTTCAGGCCAGTTATTTTACATTAAGAAGGTTCATGGTCTGCACTCTTGTGGGAGGAGAGGCTGGACTCTGCCCTTCTGAGATGGGAATTTCTGGTTAAAGGCTTATAGTGCCTGCATATTTGAACTGTTTCTTACTGAAATTGGTACTCCTTGTTTGCTTTAGCATAGACTAGATCCAGGCCTGCTGAATCTAGCTTTATTTGTATGCTAATTGTTTGTTTGCTTGTTATTTCCCTGAAATGCTAATTCCACCTAAAACGCGGCTTTTCAGCGCTTCTGTGGATCCCTAGTGATATCTGCATTGCTTAATGTACTTATTTCCTTGTTTCACTTGAAAGAAAGTTACTGTTTGTCGTTTTTGCATTTAAGTTACCTGAAACGCATTGCATTTAAGTTACCTGGCACTTGCTCACTAAAGCAATTATATAAGTCAGCACTAAAATATTAAAAGCACTACACCCTCACAAACTCCCCTTGAGTATCTCGTTCCCCATTGGCCCTTTTTTTTCAATTATAAAGGAATTCCCAATACTCTTCTAGCATGTCCAAAGGTGAGTTGTCAATCTCCTCTCTGGTCCAGCTGGTGAATCTGGGAATCTTGAGGCAATGTTACAACTGCTTCATGTACACAGGCAACCCTCTCCTCCTCCCAACAAATTCCAACACATGTGAGAGATGCAACCATATAGCCATACTGGAGGCTAAGCTCTCTCAACTCAGTACTGGCGAAACCAGTCAGGAGGAGAAGGAAACCACACTCACTACAATTCCAGTCTCACATAGACCTACCACGACAGCAAACCAAACACATAAAACACACAAAAACATACCCGGACACCCAAGCAACTGCTACCCCAAAACAAAACACGTGCAACACATAGCTCACAAAGCCAGTGTGCCAAACAGTCACAGCCCTTAAGGCTAAACAACACACCTGATACACTTGTAATAGGTGACTCTATTGTCAGGCACACTGACGTCCCGCTCACCAGACTGAACAAGGAGAAGGTCATGGTGAGCTGCCTGTCGGGTGCTAGGATCCACCACATAACACAAGCACTCAGGTCACTCCAAGGTAAGTACAAATATGACTCAGTCATTGTCCATGCAGGTGTGAATGACCTGAGACATACCTCCCTGGACTACATGAAAAGAGACATAGAGAAGCTCTCTGAGCATGTAGCCCAGGCCGGTATGACCCTGACCTTGAGTAGCATCTTACCCTCACCAAGAATGATGCCACAATATGAAGACAAGATGATCAATTTCAACAATTGGCTTAAGTATTGGTGTCATTCAAAGGGGATCCAATGCCTGTCAGCTTGGGATGACATGCTCGACAAGCCACGATGCTTTGCTAGGGACAGCTTGCACCTGTCACCCCTGGGCTTTTGGATATTGGCAAAGGCTCTTGCTACCTCCATAGTGCCTTGTTTAGGCAAGGCTCAAAAGACAAACCCACCTCCATAGGTATCACAAGGGATAAGA
Source organism: Protopterus annectens (assembly GCF_019279795.1). Classification (NCBI taxonomy): domain Eukaryota; kingdom Metazoa; phylum Chordata; order Ceratodontiformes; family Protopteridae; genus Protopterus; species Protopterus annectens. Next base: position 1,441,381,718 of record NC_056728.1, on the reverse strand, counting down.
AACTAAGAGTAATGCTACTCAATGCCAGAAGTCTAAACCTCAAGATGCACGCACTCAAAACTCTCCTTAGCATGGAGAACATCGATATCTGTGCAGTAACAGAAACCTGGTTCAAGGCTCCAGAGAGCACCCCAGCACTACCAAGTTATACCTCATACCATGCTTTTCGGCCCCAAAACTTGGACCATACCACAAAAGGAGGGGGAGTATCAATATTCGTCAAAGATACCCACACCTCCAGGTTGGTGGCACAGCATGAAGCATCAGAGACTATCCATGTGCAACTAACAGTGGGTAAAACTGCCTTCCAGTTTATAGCCTGCTACAGACCACCCTCCCAAACCCAGGAACCCCACTCGGCCTTCCTGAGAACACTGGAAAATATGAAGCTCTCTCCAAACACCATTATATTGGGCGACTTCAACTACCCAAACATAGACTGGGAGCATTACTCTAGCTCCAACACCCTAGCCCAAAGGTTCCTAGAATTTATAAACTCAAATGCTATGGAACAACTTGTTACCACTCCCACATTAGGGGAAAACATACTGGACCTGATCATCACCAACATGGGGACTCTATGCTCCAGACCAGAAGTGCATCCCTCACTGGTAAGATCTGACCATAAACTAATCTCACTGGATATTCACATCCCAACTCCACCCCCTGCCCTGAAAACCACGGTGAAAAACTTCTCTAAAGCAAATTTCACACTCCTCAAAACAGAGGTGGAATCCTTCAAAGCCCCCGGGCCTGTGGAAAATACGGCCCAGACCGTAGAATCCTTTATAAACGCATTCTATGACCACCTTCAGGAATGCATGGATCATGCAATCCCAAATAAAACCAAGACCCAATCCTCCAAAGGCAGACGTCCTGTCTGGTGGACCCCAGCCATAAACAAACTATACAATAGAAGGAGGAAGCTACTACATGATAGAGCAAAATCCCAAAAAGGGAAGGCATCTCTGATCAGTATTAGCAAAAAACTACGGGCACTCATAAAATCGTCTAAGGCCAGCTTCGAGAGAAAAATTGCACAGGACACTAAGGATAATCACAAGGCTTTCTTTAGTTATGTTAGGAACCTGGGTGGGAATTCCCAGATATGCTCAGAATTAGTCCAAAATGACAAAAAATACAACGAACCCACAGACATTGCCAACATCCTAGCTGACAGGTTCAGCGCAAACTTCTCCCCCCCTCCCCACCAAAAGGGCAAATATTTATCCCAGCAGAGTGCTGCCCCCCTGACATCTCAGATGTTCAGGTAAGAGCTGCCCTCTCCAAAGCAAAAAACACAGCATCAATGGGACCAGACAGTGTCCCGGGCTGCGTCCTACATGAACTCCAAGAAGAGCTAAACCCAAACATAAAACTACTGTTCAATCTTAGCCTTACTACAGGATATGTACCCAAAGAGTAGCGTACAGCAACAGTGGTCCCTCTCCACAAAGGTGGTGCCTCAACGGATCCTGGAAACTATCGCCCCATAAGCCTGACTAGCTTAGTCTGCAAAGCTATGGAAAGGATCATCATGGACCTCATAAATAAAGATATTGGGGACCTACAGACACTGGATCATACCCAGTTTGGCTTTGTTAAGGGCAGATCCTGCCTCTTAAACCTGATTGATTTCTTTGAAACAGTCACCAAGGCCATTGACGAGGAGAAGGTGGTCCACACAGCCTAGCTGGACCTCGCAAAAGCCTTCGATACAATACCCCACTCGGGCATTATAGATAAGCTCACCAGCTTAAATATAAACCCCTGTGTCACTAGATGAGTTGCAAACTGGCTCAAGGACAGAACCCACATGGTTAGAATTGCTGGAGGCATGTCAGACTCCAAACCAGTTACAAATGGCGTCCCACAAGGCTCAGTCCTGGGACCTCTCTTGTTCGGTATATATTTCTCGGAGGTACAGGCCAACACGGAAGGACTGTGGCTGACTAAGTTCGCAGATGACTGCAAACTGGGCGCCATAATCGACTCTCCAGCCAACACAAGCATCCTCTAAAAGGGCCTCATAGAAACAGACAACTAGTGCCAGAGCCATGGCCTCAAGCTAAATGCCAAAAAGTGTATAGTCATCCCCTTTGGCAAAAACAAAGTGCCCACAAATTACCACATAGGTGGTAATCCATTAAGTACAGAAGAAGTAATTAGGGACCTGGGGACCCAAGTTGATAGCAATCTCTCATTTGACAACCACGTGGCCAAAGTGGTTAGAAAAACATTTTATATAGCCCACCTAATCATGAAGGGGTCTCACATCTAGATCAGGGGAGGTCATCGTGCCTCTTTACTCATCCCTCATCAGGCCCATAATTGAGTACAATGCCCCTTTCGGGATGTACCTTACCAGACACCTGCAGCAACTGGAAAGACCCCAAAATACCTCACCAAGAGGATCATAGGGCTCAAACAGATGCCATATGCTGCCCGGTTAAAGAAACTCCAGCTCTACTCAGTGGCATACCACCTGCTCAGAGGCGATCTGTGCCTGACGTATAAAGCCATGTCCAACCCAGAATTAATGGACATGCTGCACCTCAGAAAATCCAAATCCCATCGGGCTAAGTGCTTGAGAGACTTGAACCTCAGCACTGAAATAAATAGGACATGCTGGAGGGACAGATTCATAACCCAGAGGCTCCCTTCACTCTGGAATAAAATCCCAGTCCAGGTTAGGCAGAGTCCCTCATTGACTCTCTTCAAGAGGAATCTTGATGAGTGGATGGGAGATCGTAGGTTTACCCCGGGTATCACTTCTGTGTCACTGTTAGACAGAGGCACAGTATACTAACCTCGAAAAAGGGCATAGGAAAATTAATTTAAAATGGGTGGCGAAAGCCAAACACACTCTGGCTAGGCTTATAAATGCCCTAGGGCAGATAGCCTAGTATGAACCTATGAACCTATGAATGGTCTATAAATGTTAGACACATTATAATAAAAAATGCATTTAATGTTAATAAATGTAGTATGGTGAAACTTGGGGAAAATGATAAAAAATATAATTAAAAATAAATTGTCATCTCTTACAAATGATGCTATGATTACAAATGAATGAATACTGGTTGATAACAGTTTACACTTTGATTACTGTACATCTCACAAAGTGATAATAACGTATCATGAAGTGCATCTGCTTCTAGAGAGCATGTCTACGCACTTCAAGGAGATTATTAGATTGCTTTATTCCGCACCAATATAAACCATTATCGAATACAACACTGCCTTTAGTAGCCTTTGCACAAGATTCCTTAAACAACTTATAATGTTTTCTTATTTGGGGGTTGAAAAACTTGAAAATTTTGAAAAGGTTCTAGAATCTTTCATCAGTTTGTTTCTTAAAGGTTACTTGGATCTGAACTCTTCCTGGTGTATAAAATAATAAATGGTAATAGGTTATAAAATAAAATAAATGTCTGATCTAGTTCTATTTACAAGTCTATACTTGGAATGCACCTACAAGAGAGCTAAAATGCAGATTGAACTTAATACCAATCATTCATATTTGTAATAAAAAATGGCAACAATTTGTATGCCTTCAATAATTATGTGTGCAACTGTAGATTACAACCAAAATATCTTAGTTTGTTATTGTGATATCTAAGATACTGACATCACTAGCTAGACATTACATCATGTTTCATTTTATTTTCATTAATATTATCAATAAACATCTAGACATATTGCCATCTGAGGAGTTAAAATGTCTCCACAAAAATTGTATTTCCATTGACTGTCACATTCTAGGGCTTAGTCATGATTTTCTCTTGCTTTATAGAGAAATAAATGCATCAAGTAGATAGATAGAATATAAGAGTCAGTATTTCTGATATTAAGAATTGTGTGGTATATTTTTATTGCTGAGGATTTTTACCTGTCTTCTAGCTTCTGCATTCTCTTTTAAATATTTTCAGATACCATAGCCTATCCTATCAAATGTGTATATATTTATTTTATTTATTTATTTCAGTGAAGGCCTGGTGAGAAAAACTCAATGATTAAATCAGTTTTACAGACAGATAATACATATTCATGTATATTTTATATATTTATTTATTTTACATTTGTTTACCGGGAAATGTCCATCTGGGCAGAGTTGCTCGTTTTCAGTGGAGGCCCGGGGAGAAAAGCTCCATGCAGTAATACAATTAAAAGAAAAACACTAACATTTGCACCACACAGTAAACATTGTACATAGTTATACAGTAACATTTGGACCACGCTATAATAACTGTACACAGTTATACAGGCAGAGCAAGATTTTCTGTGAATAATAACATATAACTCAGTAGTAACTATACAAATCTATATCTACAGTAAAAAAGAAAACAAAATAGAAAAAGTCAAGACTCTGCATACATTAGTCGTATACAAGTATATTAATAATCCCATGCAGTATGTTGTAAGAGTATGAAGAAGATGTTTTACTAAGAATAAATTACATCTGATGTTAGAGGGGCTTGTAGTTCACTATGAGGTAGATTAGAAATTAATAATGATGCAATTTTACCCAGGGCTAGTACAAAGCATATCCATGAGTTAGATAAGAAGGACTTAAGAAGGTTTTTAAAGTTGTGTGTGTTAACCAGTGTTCGAATATCTAATATATAAGTACATATAATATATGTATAATATATGTATGTTCAATGGTCATATATAGAGTGTATTCATAGGGCATGTGTACGATCAATTGAATGCTGAAAGTTACACATGCTGTAGATGGGTACAATAGACCTAATATAGTAGAAGAGAAAATGTCGCGATAATGAAGATAGGGAAGAAATATCATGAAAGTTCATTTAATATAAATTTATTTCTATGCTCTATGCAGGATGAGGGAGAGGAAACGGTTCATAAGAAGAAGAAGATGGGATAGTATTTAATAAATCTTGAAAGGCAAGTATTCGGGAAGGCACGAGACATTTCATAGAAAAGAGGAGGTAAAAGAAAAAAAAGAACAGCTGTATAGATGAGGAGATTAGTCAGTAAGGAAGGTCTGCAGGATGAGAAATGAAATAGTGAAACATGAGTAGAGGATTTCATGATACTCCAAAGGGCGAGTTAACAGTCTTTGTATACTGCATCCTTTACACATTTGAAATTCCAGTCTAACCTGGGGATGCACAGGGGTGCAGACAATGTGCACTACTGAGTGCAATTCTGGGATGCACAAGTACAGTATCATAGTATTCATGACATGCTGTCTGAGCTGGCACTTAAATGCCTTTATATTGTTGAGTTGTCGCAAGTGAACCTGGAGGGAATTCTATTTACTCGATATGGAGCATGAATATAGTAAATCACCTGTAGTGTTTGTTGACTTAGTTATTTGGAGCAAAGAATTTTGGTTGAGTGTAGGTTTCTATTCAGATAGTATGGTTATTTAAAACTGTTTAGAGTTTGATATTTTTCTGGGTTGTAAAGTAGCTTATGTGTTGTCAGTAATTGTGACTAAGTGTATGTGTCAGTTCAAGCAAATTCATTTGTTTTGGAGTAAAGCAATGGTGAGTTCTGTAGAGCTGATTTATTGCGAATTTTGCTACTTTGTTATTGCCTTGCTGAAGTTTGTTTGTTAGAGAAGAGTTTAGGTTAGTAAAGACTGAGGATTCATAGAGGATTGCTGGAAGTAGGCAAGCTGTAGCTAGGTCTTTTCAGGCTACATCTCTAAAGAATGATGTTACTCTACATAGGTAACCTATTTTTGGTGTGCTTTTATCACTTGATGTATACAATGTTTGAATTTCATTTGGTCATCTATGATCATGCATAGCATCATCTTTTTTTCTTTGTTGCACAGTTATTTGGGAGCATATAGAATGAGTTTAGTCTTTTTTTTCAGTTCAAGAGAAGTTGAGAAATTTCCAGCCAAGAATCTATGGAGGAGAACAGTTGCTCGGTTATTTCTTGTAGTATTGGTAGGGTCTTGGCTGAACATATGAGAGTTCATCTGTGTATTGAACTACTGTGGCATGCTTAGAGGCAGTGTGCATGTCATTAATGAATAGGTTAAATAAAATGGGGCCAAGTACAGATCCTTGGGGGAACACCTACTGGGACAGGTAGGAATGATGAGAAATCATTCGGCCATTCCACTGCCTGTTCTTGTAATGTAGCAGCAGAACCAGTGGAGTAAGGATACATCGAGAATGAAAGAGAAGAGTTATGTAGAAGAGTCTGGTGACAGACTGTGTGAAAAGCTTTAGAATTATCAAAAAAGAGTGCAGAGGCCAGGTTGTCTGCATTTATATTGTGATTAACTGTGTTACTAAACCTGAGAAGGGCAGTGGTTGTTGTGCAGTGAGACCTGAAACCATGCTGTGTTGGAGAGAGGTGGTTGTTTGCTATAATATCATTAATTTGTTGTGAATGTATGCATCTTTCCAAGATTTTGAACAGTGGAGAAAGCATTGTTATAGGTCTGTAACTTGTGAGGTCACTGGAAGGGACTTCTTTGTCCAGTGGTATGATAAAGGATTTTTTCAGAATGTTGAGCCTTACTACTCTTTGGTGATTTTTTTCAAGATGGAGGTAAGATATAGTAGAGCATATAGAAGTCATTGTTTTAGATTAATTAACACATAGTGTACCAAAGACCAAAAACTCCATATTCCTTAAAACCACCAGCCCTGTACTAGGCCTGAAGTAGAATGCCAGTCATCAAAACTCTTATTCTAGGCCAAACAAACCAACATTTTGCATCATCAGATTCTGCTTCTTGTTTTAAACCATCTGATTGGCCCCTTAGTGGTCTCTATATGCTTTAGCAATAGATGCATGACTGATGTTTCAGTCGCCTCAATGTCTACACCTGTACCCCCAGAATCAGTTCCTGCCTGCCACTCAGCCTCCAAAGAAGAAGGGGGAGGAGGTGAGGGCAAGAACCTTAACTTTAACTGTCATTTTATCTCATAGGATTAAGGCTTCATCATTTTGCCTTTCATTTGGTGTTGCCTGTTTTCCCTTGTAAAATGTGTGACTTTGAACAAGTCATTTAACCAGACAGTGGTCCTCAAGTCACACATGAAAATAGACACTTGTGTCCAGTCGGTTTACTGGGTAAACAAATCAATAAAACAAAAAAGTGGTTTATTCCCAAACTTTCCTTAAAACAAAATGTAACGTAAACTGCCTTTCTATATTGTGTCTCTGGTATGAGGAATAATAATACTTCTCAAAGGATTCACAGTGGTAAGTAATAAGTTGAAAAAATGAGACCGTACAAGCATGACTTCAGCTGGGGTCAGTGGGCTAAGAGGAAGTGATAATATGTTTTTATCTAGGCTGACAAAAATGGCAAGACACTCTAGATTTGTAAAGGTTTGCTTTTTATATATTAATTTTGTTTTGCAGTGTTTTTTTACTTGCAGACTTGTGAAAATAAGTTGCTGTTATACATTAGGTGCAACCAGTGTCAAAGCTCTGGATACAATGTGATTTAGCTTATTATTTAAGATAATTAACTTTAGAAGAGCAAAAAATCCCCACATTTGCTTGTTGAAAGGAATTACAAGAACAGTCATTGCAGGGACAGCTGGAATGTTAAGATGTACCAATTTACTTTTTTTTTTTACTTTACTGCCCTATTATACACTGCCTGCCATAGCAGGAAGGAATATCTAGTTGCTTGTATGCTATGACAAAAACAATAGAGTACCCCTAAATAGTGGGCAGTCAAACAAAGCAGTGGTCAAAGAGAGGCATTTGTGTGATGTCTACCAATGAGTTAAGTGTTTTGTGTGCTGTAGGAAGAACTGTGAGGAATCTAGCTTAGCCTCAGATAGGGCAGGCTGAATACATGGGCGCCGGAACCATAGAGCAAGGGGGGAGGGGTGCCCCCCCCCCCCCCCCCACACACACACACCTTTGCAGCAGATCCAGCAACTTTTTTTCTCTTTGTTTAAGTTTCGTGGCTGGAGCTGGCATCATCACTTACGCAATGACGTCAGCTCCCTCAGGGATTCCAGCTTGCGCAATTACATCAGCTCCTTCTACCAGCCTGTAGGAATTGAGCTGAAGGAGCTCACGCATTTCCGGCTGGCCAGGTTCAAATGCGAGTGGGCAATTTACTGGCTGTGAGGATTAATGGAGATTTACTGGCTGCCGAGATTAACGGAATGAAGTACTGGCAGGGCAAAATGAGGATTAATGGAGTGGGAGATTTATGGGCTGCAGGGAACATAATGAAGTACAGGTAAGTGTGTGTGTGTGTGTGTGTGTGTGTGTGTGTGTGTGTGTGTGTGTGTGTGTGTGTGTGTGTGTGTGTGTGTGTGTGTGTGTGTGTGAATTTAGATCTTCTATATTTTATCTGCAGCTGCATACCATAGTTTAAAATACCACCTTAGGCCTTGATTGCAGATAGCAAGTGTGGTAATGGGAGAACAACCATCTCACACAGTGAAGATTAAAAGTTTCAGACATGACAACTCCAGTATTTAAATACCATTTGTGACCTTCCAATGTTAGGAAATGTTTTTCACAGTGTGGCTGTTTTGTCACAGCATGCTTACTCATCATGAATACATTCTCTGTGCTAGCTTCATACAGGCATGCCATAGCCTGGATTTAAGCTTTATGTTCCCCTATATCCCCTACCATTTTCTTTTTCTTTTTTTTTTATAGAATGGTGTTCATACCACATCCTGCTAAGATGAGCAAAAGTGCTATGAAAAAAAAGAAGTTCGCATTTGCTTCAGCTACAGTGGCACAGAAACATTAGAGACAAGATGTGTGGTTAATGTTCATGCCTTTGTGTGTGTGTGTGTGTGTGTGTGTGTGTGTGTGTGTGTGTGTGTGTGTGTGTGTGAAAATGCCCCCCCCCCCATTAGTACACCTGGTGGCTAGAGGCACTGAGGCTCAAACCCTGTACCTTGAGTATAGGGTAAAAAGAGTAAGAAAAAAGCACCTGGAGAACAGCAATCAGTCCACGTTCTATTATGAAAGTAGAATGTCCACAAATTTGTAACAGCAAACCCGTCCACACTTTATTGTAAAAGTAGATAATCCAGAAAGTTGTTGACCTAGATTTCGTCCCCACAACAGGACTTCATCAGAACAGTTAGTAACTCACATACATTCCTTTTTATGTGTATCCACCCAGTACACCAATTAATTTCCCTCCAAATTATTTAAAGCAACATGACCATATTCTCTCAAAACTTACTAAAAATACATTCAACATATTTATATAAATAAAATTATTGATAAAATACTTTGAATATTTTGTTTTTATACAAATATAAAAGTATAAAATTCATAATACTATTATCATTTCAATTAGCACATGCATATAAGAATTATAATTCTAAAATAATAAATATGACACCCCAAATAGACATACTAACCTAAACTAATCCGGTGTTAGCTTAACCATCTACCTTCCCAGTATATTTTTTAACTTCAATATAGGTGCAATGCTAACACTATCATTAATTCCCGGATAGTTTGGGGCGTCCAGTCTAAGTTGCCATTTCAGTTCACATATTTCTAGATGGACATCTAATACCTTACCCTGAATATCATTTTTAATTTGTTGAATTACACAAAATTTAAAATAATGCTCTAGATATTCAGCAATATGTCTGGCAAAGGCATTGGTGGATTTAAGATGCCTGATGTCAAAAACATGTTTGTTAATTCTTTCCCTAAAATGTCTGGAAGTTTTTCCCACATAGAATGCAGGACATGCCTCACATTTGGCTAAATACACCACATTTTGAGTGTAACAGTTATAATGCCCCATTAAGGAGATAAAATAATTATTCACTTTGATGTTTTTACCCATCTCCATAATGTCTGTACATGTGCTGCATCTCCCACATTTAAAGTTACCCATCATTCTCCCAACATTAGAGGGCTGTTGATGGGACCCCTTCTCCAAGATCTCTTTAAAAGATTTGTCCTTCCGAAACACAAACCTGGGGACTCCACCCATCTTACTTTTTGCATTCTTGTCTAACTGTAAGATGGCCCAGTTTTTCTTTACCATCCACTTGAACCAATCTGAATCAAGGGTATAAATAGTGACGAATAACAAACCTTCACCTTTATTTTTTAATTCTACTTCATCAATATTTCTTAGTATTTGTTGGTTTGGTTCCAAGTTGGTATAGGGTAAAAAAAGAGCCTAAATTCCCTAGCCACCACCACTTGTCAGCTTTGCCCAAGTTTCTTTGTGCTAAGAGTTGAGAGCTATAATGAGAACTGAATTTGTATTCCCCCAGATTTTTTGTGCTAAGAGTTGAGAGCTATAGTGAGAACTGAATTTGGATTCCCCCAGATATTTTGTGCTAAGAGTTGAGGGCTATAGTGAGAACTGAATTTGGATTCCCATTTCCCCCAGGTTTTTTGTGCTAAGAGTTGAGAGCTATAGTGAGAACTGAATTTGCATTCCCCCAGGTTTTTTGTGCTAAGAGTTGAAAGCTGTGGTGAGAAGTGAGAAATTAATTCACTAAATGATAGCCAGTAAGTTTCAGTCTTCCTATTTTTCAGGAAGCTGCTGATTTAGCATAGTGGTATGCTACTCTGAGTGTAGTACATAGGGTCCTGGATTTAAGACTTGAAATGCACGGTGGTAACACAACATTTTATTCTAGCAACTTTACAAAATTATGCAAGCGATGTTTAAAATGTCTCACTGGTTTTTGACCTTTTGCCCCCCCCAAAAAAAGGAAATTGAAAATAAGTGTGAGAAGCTGTGCAAGATGCCTATAGCTTACACCGCTGTTATTCTATTTATAATGTGGGTGTGGAAGTAGACTTTTATGATGGAAATGTTCTGAATTGGGCAGTTTTGTCATTATTGGTTCATACATTTTGTTTCATTGCTTACTAGAAGACTGTTCCAAACTACAAATTTAAAACACATTCAAACAAGTGATGCTGTATTATACAAGGAATATAATTTAATACAATCAGGTTAATACAATCAGGAAGGTGAATAAAAGAATGTATATGTGCATGCTTGCTCACAGGATGCAGAAGACTAAAATGGGGAGAAAAAACTGTCACCAATGGTGTCCCCCAGGGTTCGGTGCTGAGACGTTTTTCTGTTTGGCAAATAAATCTCAAAAGAAAAAAGGAAATACCAAAGGGCTTTGGCCCACTAAGTTTGAGATGTCTGCAAGCTAGGAGCAGTTATTGAATCCCAAAATGACTTAACCATCATGCAGGAAGGTTTGTCCCAAACAATAACTGGTGCCAGAATCATGAATTGAAGCTAAACTCCAAGAAATACATTATCATATCCTTTGGGAAATCATCTACTCCAGGGAGTTGCCAAACTGGCAATGCCCCCTGAGAATTGACCCAGTTGTCTGGCATTTGGGAACTTGTGTGTACAGTGACCAAATGTTTGACCAATATGTGCCCAGAGTCATAAGAAAGCCTTTCTATATTGCACAGCTTATAAACAAATTGCTTGTGACTAGATGTTATTGTACCCCTTTACAAAACCCTCATTAGATCAATCATTTTGTATAATGCCACTTTGGCATGTATCTGTCCAGAACCATGCAACAATTGGAATATCCACAGAGATACCTTACTAAAAGGATACAAGTCCTAAACAATAGGTCTTTCATGGACCACCTCAAATATTTATCACTATACTCAGTATCCTACAGAGTGCTTAGAGGTGACATGTCTGGAATGCAAGGCATCCTCCGCTCTAATACAGATTGACCTACTGAACATCAGCAAGTCAAATGGCATAAGAAATACTCAGTACAGGTATCTAAGGTGAATGTTGAGGAGAGATGGATATATATCACAGAGGCTACCACTGTTCCAGAACAGACTATCCATTCAAGTAAAACAAAGCTCATCCCTGTCCATATTCAAATACAACATGGATCTAAGGATGGGTAATAAAAAATGTACTGCATGATTGCCCCTCATGCCACTAATGGATAGATGCAGTTCCTAAATGCTGCATCTCTTGCATGGGTCCCCTCAAATTATCTATAGTATGACCACATTTATTCTCACTAGGGCTAATATACAATTAACAGTCATGGGGTAGGTAAGACCAATCAGGAAATGTTAATTCAAGCACCCAAAGGGAAACCGGCTAAGCTTAAAATGTCCTTCAAGTGAACCAATGTTGTGGTAGTAAATAGTTTTAAAAAATTGCCCTTTTTATATCACTAAGTGCCCCTCTCACCCTCCACCCCCCCAGTCTTCAACAGCTTCCGGAGCCACTAGCTGAATGGACGGCCTAGGTAGGGAAAGTCCTTTAGAAAATAGATTCATTATGTGAGGTTTTCCAATAAAAGCCAGAATCTTGAGAGGTAGCAAAGCATTATGGCATATAAAATAGATCCACTAAAAGTGTAGAAATTCCCAGGCTAGTAAAAATATGGATCAGAACAATGTTAAAAAGATGGTGGTGAAAAAATATGGAAATATATCTAATTCTGCAAATATTGGATAAATATAGCATGACAAAGTTCAGAAACAGAAGTATTTGTCCCATGCTAAATAAAGTGGAATCTTTAGAAAAGCAAAAGAGCAAATTATGTCAAAATACAGGAACCTTGTGGGAACAAACATGCAGAATACATCTATGGGGAGGAGTGAGGATTAAGAGAAGGCAGGAACTGAACAATCTATGCAAAGCTGGATTGAATTACAGTTGAATAAAGAAAGAAAATATGTATGCAATGCATAAGGTATGTAGATGAAAAAAAGTTTTACTATGGTTTGTTTTCTTTTCTTTTATCATACGTTCATCTGTGTCTTCTTACACGGTAATTTAATAAAGGTGTAAAAAGCAACAAAAAATACTAAGATTAGGCACCAGATGAAAAATCAAGATTAGAAGGTAATAAAATACAAAATAATACAAATAAGCTACTTCAGACTTTCTAATAAATAGTGTCTGTAGGAATACATTGATGTAAAGATGTCCTATCAAAGATCAAATATTTACTATGCTTGTCCTGAACTTCCAAAAAAATTAAGTGCAATTTTTAGGTATAACAGTAAAGTATGAAACTTGCTGTTAGACCTGAAACATTCCTTTTTACAGTGGCAAACTCCCTGAACTGCTTTCTACTTGGTAAATATTTGCTTGTCATCACATTTATATTCTTACTGTTCAGAGCATGGCACACTAAGTGCATGTCATTGTGCAAGAGAGGGGGACAAAGGCCCAAAAATAGGGACACTCTTTAAATATTGCTCACACAAACCTGGAAAGTGGATAGAATAACAGGTTGTGCAATAGCAGGGATTTCCTGAAGGATATGAAGTCTGAAACTCAAATTCTGTCATTTATTGTCTGACTTAAACCCTGAGAGTGATTTGCCAATGATTTGCTAGAAAATCACAATCATATGAGAAATGAACCAAAAGTATGAGGCAAAAATCTGGACATTCTGGACATTCTGCAAAAGTCTGTACAGTTGAGAGGTATGCTGCATCACATTTTAGTGTGCTCCCCCAAATAGTTGTCCCTACCTGGCAAATAGCAGATGATTTGAGTCATTAAATAATGACAAACATTTGAGTTTAAGACTCCACATCTGTCTAAACATTCATGCTAATGCAAAACCTATTATTTTATCAACTTTCTAAGTTTATAAGAGCAATATTTAAAATCAGCCCCAATGAATCCTCTTACAATTGCCCTTACTGTGTCTGACAAGGAATATTGATACATGTAAATAAAGTGGTTTTATTAATTTCCATTTTTTCCCATTCTAAGGTATGTTTAAGCATAGCTGAGTGGATTTGCGCATTACGGCCCTCTGCTCAGCATTGCTTAAACATCTCACAGCAGCTAAATAAAATTGTACAGCTAAATTTCTAGTGATGAGATAGCGTAGTGATTAGAGTCCCGGCTTTGCATGCGGGCATTCACGGCTTGAGTACCAAAACAAGCACTTTATTTTTACATGGGAAAGCATTGTTAAAAGTAATTTTTATGTTAAATTATGTAGTAGGTGATATTTGTCACCCGGGATAGTGTAGCTGGCTCAAAATCAAAGTGTGAGTGCATATAACATGTGAAATCACCCATGTATATACAAGAGTCCCATACAGTATAGTCACACTCACACCCCAAGGTAAGGTAATGAAAGCACATAGGGGAATGTCATGTAAACTAAATCATATACACCTAATAATATGTCAGTAATGATGAATTAAACTACAATCCTGATGTTTGTCTTTTCGGCTTTTCCCGGTTAGGGGTCGCCACAGTGGAACTCCGGTCTGCTAATGATTGGCAGTCAATTTTTTTTTTTTTATGGTGCCGGGTTGCCAGCTCAACGACCAACCTTCAGCGAAGGCACACCCATTCATGCATGTCTTTCAGGGGGCACTCAACCACCGGGAGGACATGCAGACCCCACACAGAAGGCATTCCAGCCAATAATCAAACAGGAGAACCTCTTGCTGTGAGATAACAATGCTACCGCTGTACCAAAACTACAATCCTGATATTTGTTTAGAATGAAAACTGAACAATGCTAAGCAGTGCTCAACTATGTTTAGCCAGTTTAAGCATTGTTTAGACATAAATTCTAAGCAGCAGTTAGCTCAGCTTAGCAGATGTGTGCACTGTTAAGCAGTGCTCAGCATTTACCCCTTTTAAGCACTGTTCAGCTCAGCTTAGTGGATTTGTGCACTGCTTAGCTGATCTTAGCATTTTCAAAATGGTCCAATGGCAGCAAAGGACAGGAATATGGCCTTATTTGAACCACACAGGCAGGAATACAGCCAAAACCTGTTGCAGTTGATCTGTGGAGGTACTATGTCAGGTGTTAGTGAAGGAGTGGGTTTTCAGGCACAGAACTGGGGCATTTAGGAGTCCAGGACCATGGCTGGACTCCTTATAGAAAACCATGATGAGAGAATGCTGCAGGGCCAGTACCAGGGCTCACAATACAAAGTGGAGGCCTGGGACCATCTCGCACGTGATCTCACCAGTGCTTCTGGCATCCTCTGAACTGGTAAGCAAGTATGGCACCATTATGCCAACCTAAAGCAGAGGAAGGGGGCATTCATGGCCCAGTGGATCTAAGATGCATGGGCACAGAATGCTCCAGTAGTGTGTATCAGTATCAAGTAGTTTGTACCAAAGTCTAGCCTGAGTATGAGATAGCCAGGTATGCATAATGCTTATTTTCTCCCCTACAGCTGCAGCAGAGAGGGCTAGCAACATCAAAGCCCATGCTGACAGACTGTTAAGGCTGCACCGACAGGCTGATGAGTATAAATCTGTCTTGCGTTATATAGTACAAATAACTAAGAAGAAGTACATTGTTTGCTGCCAGTAGGTATACTGTTACTGTTTTAACCAAATAAATAAAGTTTGTCCGACTAATATTGATCTACAGGATATGTAGTGCTAAAGTACTGTGTCATGTCACTGTAATAAAGATCTATACCAAAAACTGTTATTTACTTCGGTATGTTGTTGTAGAAATAGAATGTATACAGGTTCTCCACAGCAAATATGGGTTTGACAGCATGCATTAACTGAGGTTGTTCTGAGAACCAGCTTTTAAGAAAAACTGTAGATTGTGTAGCTGTAAAACAATATATAAATGAAATATGAAATATATACTGCACTAAGCTCTGAACCCTGAATAGTAATGTGTAATGTATCACAGTGTGTCCCATGCAGCATTACCATGTGTTAGCCATTGCTGCCCAGATTGTATTACTTCAAAGGATTAATGCACAGTACCCTAACTACCCGTCATACATGCATCTCAGGAATACAAGGTCAGACTGTCTAACCAAAAGAGTATTAGGCAGAAACCAATCAAACAAGAAACAGCAGTTCCTCAGTAGCTCAGTGTGATGAGAAATAGCTTAGTTGTTAATTTTGCATACTTAGACATGGTTCACATCAAGGAAATGGTAGTAAGATGTGTGCATATTTACACACAAGAAATCAGGAATAAATGTAAAAGAGTCATGTAGTGTTAGTTATTTTCTCCACAGTTTTACAGGCAAAGAAATGTTGGTAGAAGCTGTATAAAGGGTATACTAATACACCATGTACAAATGTTCCACTGTCTAACCACATGCCTACAAATGACAGCAGGATAAGTACATACAACATTCACTCTTCCTGATACGTCTCTCAGATGTCACACTTTCACTGCTAGTGGTCACTGCTGACAATAACCCTGGACACAGATAGGAAACCAGGTGAAGTATGCCAGTAGCAGACTCACATAACAGGAGTGCAGGGTACCCATTCTGTGGCATATATGTAACCCTGACATGTACGAGTCCCCTCTAGTCATATAACCAGAGTTGTCACAGTTTCACCCATACCATTCCAGGTTGACAGTTTAACAGGCATGTTTGTGCTACAGAAGCTATGGGCCATAGATAGACATAAAGTGAAAGCAGATCTGTAAAGTATTGAGAAGTACTGTTGTGAAAAATAGAAGCCTAAACAGTTGTTAATGGATATTTTGTATCTCCCCCCACCCCTTATCTGCATCGCTAATTATTCATATACTATGGGTATGTTGTTCTCAAAATCTAATGTTGGGACTTGTGTTCTGTTATTGTTCATATATTTGGTTGCATGTTAACATACCTTGTTCAAATGCCATTGTTGGTGGCCTGTTGCTGTCAATGTTACTGGCATGCTGTTACAATGAAAACAGTTCTTTCATTTATGTATGTGTTCTGTTTGCTATGCAAGTGTTTCATAGCTGTTGTATGGGGTTAATTGGAACACCCACACATGCTGTTATAACTAATTTTCAAAATGTTTTGTTCATGACTAAGCAATATGTTCTGTAAAACCTCAACACCATAGTATGTTTGGGAAGGCAGATCCCGGCTGATCCACCTGTCTCGCATCATCTGGCTGTGGCACTGGGCCCCAGGACATCTGAGATCCAACCTGGGACTCCTCCTCCACTGGACCTGCATCACCTTTGGGTGGAACCTCTTCAGGGGATGAGGCACATCCCCCTTGGGCACAGGTGCAGAGAGGAAACCATCACCCACCACCAGTTCTGGGGTATGGTGCAGAGTGTCATCCACACAGAGTTGGATGGATGGCTGCACCAGATGGAGGGGTACCTGGCACATCTCAAGGGGCAGGCTGCTCCTCCTAGCCAGCCCCCAGCACAGCCAACTTTGGGGCCATGAAGGTGCAGTGGAGACTGTCCATGGGTGGGGACCTCAGTCCCACTGAATCCATTTGGGGGCTCATAGGCTTCGACTTCCCAACCACCCTCCATATAAAAGGTGTTTACCCCTCTTATGTGTCATATACCACCCCTCTCTGCTGTCTTGTCTGTCTGCGAATGCAACCTATCTTTCCCAACCTACCTCCCCAAACATACCTACAGCACTTCCCCAACATCCCACTCTCACCTTTAAAAAAAGGTCATCTGTCCCACAAAAAATATCATTGCCCCATACATAGCTCTAAATTTCACCCCCATGTACAATGAAATTAATCAATATACCCACAAATTAGTCTACAAATGTCTGTCAGCAACACTGCTCCCTGTGGGGTGTGAGGCTGTAAACTCCAAATTCTACACATTATTCACAGCTGTTGCTGCAGAAGAAATGTAGAGTTATGTTCCTTTCCTACACCCATCCTGCACACCCTAGCTGGTTTTCCTAATGTTTTACCCCTTGCTTGCCCCCATTTCACCACTTTCCTATCACCCTTTTTTCTTTTCTTTAATTAAAATTAGCACAGGTGTAAGTGGAAGTAAGCGGTGCTAAGTGAAGCTAAGAGGCTTAACCTTTTATTAGCATCCCTTAGCTTCATACAAAACCATGCAAACCCACCTACAACTGCTTAAAAGTGCTCTAATCACTCTGTCTCCATC
Source organism: Protopterus annectens (assembly GCF_019279795.1). Classification (NCBI taxonomy): domain Eukaryota; kingdom Metazoa; phylum Chordata; order Ceratodontiformes; family Protopteridae; genus Protopterus; species Protopterus annectens. The sequence continues at coordinate 1,441,363,875 of NC_056728.1, read as the reverse complement.
AGCTCTTGTTCTGCAGAGCAACAAAATAACTACCGTGCCAATTTGCAAACCCAGGACATGGTACACTATAATCACAGCAACATACTACTATACCATCTGAGCCATAAGGATTTGTAAAGCTTTTACAAACATAACATGCATTATGGTCATTTAACATCAATGAAAAAAGTCACCAATACCAAGTCTTGAACCCTGGACTCTGTGTATTACCATCACAGCAACATACCTCTGCACCATCTGAACTGCAGGAGTTTGTAATGTTTTTACAAACATATCATGCACTACAGTCATTTAACATAAGGGAAAATATATATCTGTAGTACACTTATATACATATATATGTATATATATATAAATACATATACATATATAATTTCATATATATATATATATATATATATATATATATATATATATATATATATACCAACCTCTCACTGCAAGACATCTGCAAAAAGCCTGACAAAGTGGGGGGATAAAGGGCAAACAATAGTGACATATTTGAAAAATGGATGTTTATCTGTAGAAGTGTGCTAGATTAGCATGGTTTGATTTAACATATATTTTCTGACAGATTCCAAGTCTGAAACAAAAATAATTGTCATCATTTACTGATGTCAATGCTCACATCATCCCAGTGATTTGTCAGAAACCCAAAACTGCTATGGGGAACAGATCAAACATATGAGGCATGCATCTGGACAGTGTTTAGACATCTGGACAGTGGAGAGGTATGACTGCAGTCATGTAACATAAGAGAAAAAAAACTGAGAGCTGCCAACCATTTCACACAGTACCTTCTGAACCAAAGTAAAACCAACACAACACTACCCCAAATAAACTCTTTGGAATTACCCACACATTTGCAAATATATCATGCACTACAGGGATTTAACTGTAGGGAAAAGCAGACATCGGTGAGAAATTGTCTACCCACAACCATTTGCACCACAGTCAAAGCAACATTCTAATGAAAGCTAGAGTATAACAACTATTTGAAAAAACATATCCTGATTGCCAGTCACACACTACACCGACATATACTGCCCCAACTTACAGTCTATTGGAAATCCTGAGGTGTTACAGGACATTTCTCATTCTGCTCCTACAAACATATACACCTGATAGACCACCAGCAACTGTAGCAGCATGCACAGTCAGATAGAAAAGGATATATGGCACTCACATCTGCTACTCTCCCTACTCAGCCCAACAAACATTTACACACAACACTGCTACACAATCTTGACAGTCTGTTAACAATGGCAGACATACATAACTCTCAACTGTACAGATTTCCACAGACTATCCAGGGTGTGGGACCATATTTATGACCACTGCCGCATACCACTTTCTGGCGTCTGTTAAGGCACTGGGATGATATCAGGAGTGAAGTCAATAAATAATGATATACCATACCTCTGAACCTCTTACTGCAAGACATCTGGACAAAGCCTGACACACTTGGGGGACAGGGGGCCAAAAAGAGAGACATATCTCATATAATAGTGTTGCAAACTGAAACAGTTGCTGGTGTTACAGGGTTTGTTGTAACATAACATCCCTGAAGGATATCATGTCTGAAACATAAATGGGTGTCAGCATTTACTGAATACACTCTTCACATTATCCTACTGATTTCTCAAAAACAGAAATTGTCTGAGGAACAGACCAAACATAACAGGCAAACCTCTGGGCAGTCTGCAGACATCTGAACAGTTGGGAGGTATATCAGAGACATATCAATGTCAAATGTCAAGTCACACAGAAAATGCATGTCCAGACAAACCCTGTTAATCTAGCAATCTTCTATGTGTATAATAACAATACTTGCAATCTCTACCCAATTCTGGAACTTTGTTCCCCATGTTGCTGGGCTGTCTCCACATTGCTTGTTCTGAGAGGTATTTTCACCTACCATCTGTGAAGCTGTAGCCCCCACACTTCCATAATGTCCTCCTCACAGGCAAGGAAAAAGGGCAAGGCCCACATGAAGTACTTAATTATAGCACTGTGTTACTATGGCATTGGCTAATGGAAAGACAACACAGCTGCTCTGGATGCAAATAACAAGTGGGAGACACCATTTGGTGCACAGGGCATCACCTGCTCATGAACATTACCTACAAAAGGCAAGCTGATGCCTGTGCAACACAGGGCTGAACCCATCTACACAAAGACAGACTGCGACCACACAAACCTAAACATTTGCATTACTCTGCAGAAACTCTTCAGCACTATAACAGGTATGTCAATCACTTAAGCTTATAATGGAATGCAGAAGCGGGGATACAATAATGTGAAATACGATGTTAAACACTAGGTTGCAACAACACCTGCTAGACTCACATGCTGCTGTCTGACACCTATGGCCATTCTTGCTGGCCCTGTCTGCAGTGACATAGATCATAGCTCTGGCCCATGATTCACCCCAGCAAAGGTCAGCTCATGTATGACTACTACTGGAGTGTCTGTTGTCCTATACTGACTATGACACTGCTAGGCCAGCTACCTGGAATGTTGTAAATATTCATATGTCACCTGTGAATGCTACTATGATACATATGTGTGTCTTCAACGATCTGATGAAGACTCTGTCGAAAGCACTTATCGTTTGTACATAAACCAGGGACTTTTATTCACTTTTTAATCGTGGACACATTAAAATTTACTTTTTAAAGGATTTGCCTTGTCTGTTATGGACAGTGATATCCAGCTTCATTCTTACAAACCATCGGTTTGCAGCATTAGCCTAGCTGAGCTATCTGTCGTTGTTTTGCTGTTTTCTGTATTTGGCTGCTACACCTTAGCAGTGGGAAGTTATATATTTTTCATAATACTATGTGAGGACCTACATAGCTGTATGGACTCAGCAATATCTGACAGGACAACATCATCTCCCTCAAGGTAGGGTTAACATCTGTGGTGGACAGTAGCAATACACAAATACCATAATAGGTGGAAATAATTGCTGGGCAGGGCCAAGGTACCTAACTGGAAGTAATGTTACCTTGGTCTGAACAAGCAAATAAGTTCACAGGTGAATTACCCTAAGGCTATCTTTGAATGCAAATTGGACACATCCACCAAGGCCAATCACTAGGCCTTCCACATGGTTTCAATTCAGTATACCAAAATACTGAAATACTGAACGTTATATGGCCGAGACCATATTATCGAAATTTAAGTATTTTGAAATACTGAAGTGGTGCAAAAATAAAAAAACAATAAACACAACATTTCTGTAGGGAGGCAAGCCCCCTGCACCCCTCACACCTTCCTACTTAAATATACCAACTCCGAGATTACACTACAGTGGAGGAAAGGGAAATCTCTCATTCCGTGCCATATGTGGAAGTACAGAACAGGAGATTTGTGATGTCCTCACTATCGTGAAAGTGAACTGAAATTTCAATAATATGATCTTGGTCATATAACGTTCGGTATTTCAGTATTTCTGTATACTGAAGTGAAACCCTTCCACACATATGTCTGCAATCCCAGACACAACACCCAAATTTGCTCTGCAGTGGTGGTTAATAACATCACATACACATATGGCATAGATATAGCCAACCTGCTGCAGACAGGTGAAGTGTTAACATCACCCCCCTTTCCCTTCATCAGTACTGATGTGCATGCACATCCCCTGCCCCCTCCCCTCATAATCAGGAAGCAGGTCCATAATGCCCTCTCAAAGGCAACACACAGAAGTCTCCATAGGTCTGATACCATCCCTGCCTGCATCCTACATGAACTCAGGCATGAGCTCTCAGCTCCATTACACACTGTAGTCAACTGAATCCTGAGCACCAGTGTTATCCCATCTGCACAGAGTAGAGCCACTGTCATCCCTATACACAAAAGTAGAACAATCCACTGACCCAGCCAATCATTTGCACATCAGCCTCATTAGCCTGATCTGCAAGGGAATGGATGGCAATATCAAGGACATTATGAACAGGGACATTGGCAACCTCAAAATGCTTGAGCCCACACAGTGTGGTACTGCCAAAGGGAGATCAGGCCTGTTAAACCTGGTCAACTTCTCTGAAGTGGTCAACAAACACAAGGACAAGGGGAAGATGGTGAACAATGCCTACCATTACCTAGCTTAATTCTCTCACAAAAATCCCCAAAAATGAAAAAAAAAAAAAAAAAAAAAACTGTACAAATCACAAAAAATTACCAGAGTGCAAGCAAAATTCTTATTTAATAAAATACAGTGAAGCACTTTTTGTTTGTAAAATAACAAACTTCATCAGACTAAATCAGTGTTAAACCACAACTGAACTTCTTAAATAACATTTTATAAGCCTGCCCTACACTAGAAAGGAAATAATGTTATAACAAAATTTTAAAATTTATAAGAACATATATATAAAACACACATAAAATACATTAACTAAATTCCTTCATTAATAAATAATCCAAAGACATCCTAGTTTATTATTAATTAAAATAATATTTTTGTTGTAAAAAATATATATATATATATATATATATATAAGTAAATATACCTATTAAATCACTGCTCTAACACAGGTTAGCAATAATTAAAACCAGCTTACAAATAATCTCATCTAACTAATGCTTTTAGCCTGAGTGTACTATTGATTGCACAGTAGTCATTCAAACCCGGCCATACATAAGAATGTGGTTTTAGTTGTCAGATTAATTCTGCTCTTTCTAAATTAAGTATCCATGCTAAGTTGCTCATGGACCTGCTGGATAGTATAGAATTCAAATGTGTGTTCACCATACTCCTGTATCTGTTTTGCAAGTGCATTTGTTAAATTCATCTTTCTAATGGCATATAGGTGCTCATATATTATTTCTTTTAGGGTTCTAGTAGTCTTCCCTACATAATAAGCTGGACAGTGCTTACACATATACAAGCCCTTTCTAACTACAATTTAGTTTATCATATATATTATATTTCTGACCATTAATGTGAACATATTTACCCTCATACATATGCTTGCATAAATTACATATTCCACATTTTTCCTGCCTTTTGCTTGGTGTTTTTTTGTTATTTGACACATTTGAAGAAGAGTTTTTAAATTCTTGCCTCTCCTGGCTATCATTTTTACACTATCCTAGAATTTATTAATGGCAGTTGCTTCAACCTTGATTAAATGCAATTCTTTAAAATTATTGTTTTTTATCTCCTAAAAATGAATGTTAAATGCTGTAATGAAGGTTGCATTATAAACTATACAATTATCTTCCTTTTGTATATATGCCTGGTTCACCTGTTGATTTATGATTGGTGAAAAATGTCCATTATTCCTTTTATGGCTAACCTGAGTATACACTTCATGCAATAAACTAACAGAATAACCCCTACTTATAAGCATCTCTGTGAGATGCCTGCACTCAAAAATAAAATCTGCTTCCAAGCTAAACATTTTAGCAGCATGGACAAATTGTCCTTTTACTACTGCTTTCTTATTCGACAAAGGATGGGTACCCCAAGGATCAGTCTGGTGGCTTCTACTGTTTGAGATATATGTTGCTGAGGTACAAGACAAAAGCAGTGGTCTGTGGCTGATGAGGTTTACAGATGCTTGCAAGTTGGCCGCTGTCTTACATTCCCCTACTGATGTGAGCATCCTCTAAGTGGCCCTCACTCAAATTAATGACTAGCACAAGAAGCATTGCCTCAAAATGAATGCCAGGAGATTCATCATTTTCCCTGCTGTAGTAGATGTCATCTACATTGATTATGACAGTAAAAATGTATTGAGCATGCAATCAGGTGTGAGGTGACTTGAGCACCAAGGTTGGTAGCAACCTGACAGTTTCCCACCATGTGGGCACCATTGTACAGAAGGCTATCTACATGGCCCACCTCACCAATATGGGTATGTCATCCAGGAACCAGGAGGCCACAACATCACTGTACTCCACCCTTATCAGATGCATTACCAAATACAATGGCTCCTTTGGCATATACCTTGCCAAGCAAATGCAGCAATTGCAGAGACCACAGAGGTTCCTGACCAGGCAAATCCAGAGTTTGCAACACCTATCCTATACAGATAGGCTGAAAGCCCTGTCCCTGTTCTCAGTCTTATAAAGACTGATCCTAAGCGACCTGCGTCTGGCACACAAGGCCATTTCCAAACCAGCTTTGATGGCATTTCTGCATATCTGTAAGACAAACCCCACTCATGCAGCATGCACACAAGGCCATCACCTAGTCTGTGACATGTATTTACTTGTTGGTGGGATAGTTTAGTGTCCCACACAATACACTGTCTGTAAAGTACAGTCCATTCCCCATGTTTAGCAGAGTACGTATATAGCCTTCTTGAAGAAGAAGCTGTACAACTGCATGGAAAATGGATAAGATGCCCTTGGGATCCTGCATGTGTTCCAGCTGGACAGGGGAAACAGGTAATGGCTTTGAAGGGACATGGGCAAAGGTCTGGTCTAGGCTTATGAGGGTATCAGGGCCAATAGCCTGGAATCCTCTTATGAGGCCATGCACCTAGTACTTTACATGTTTCCTGTATGTATTGCAGACTGTCCTGCAATGTTGCCTAAATGATTCCTTGTGATTCTGAACTGTGTAGGTACTGCAGTGATAGTGTATACACTTGTTCCTTCATCAGTTATTATCACATATTGTTACACCTTGTCATTGTGTGTGATCTGTATAGCCATAAGTCAGATCTTACAGTACTTAAATATGCACCTGGTGACATTGTCTAGCTCACTCTAATAGCCTTGGTCTTGGTCACAATTACCATTCTGCTAATAGGCCCATCACACAGTAGGATTTGTCACACTTTGTTGTGGGCCTCACAGTAGCTGTGAAAGAGATGGATTGTGGCAGGCAGAACTACCATAAAGTCTGGCCTGAAGGGCCCCATAGGTGTCAAAGCTGTGCCAGAATTTAGCAGGTGTGTGTGTGTGTGTGTGTGTGTGTGTGTGTGTGTGTGTGTGTGTGTGTGTGTGTGCCTGTGTATCAGCAAACATAATACTGCATGGTATTAATTTACATATGTTGTCTCCCCTTGCAGGTGAACATGGGGGTTGGTGTCTCTCCCCCTCACAACCTGATGTCAGTGTCTTTGTGGACTCTCATGATGATGGTGGTCATACTGAGGCACAGGTGGGGTTGTTGGAGCTTGAATTGGTGCCATTATTTGGTATCCCACTTTCACCCACCATGTCCCTGCACACAGTCAGTATGCCAACACATTCCCAGTCTCCAGAAGCCATAGATAATGGACAATTGCAGGGTGGTGGCATGGAACAGGCTAGTGTGTTGACTATGGCAAGTGTGAGTGTAGACACCAGCCATAGCCAGAGATCAGGTGAGGTCACACACAGGCAGATGGACAGGGGTGCTTGATGGAGTACAGCCGCCCATCAAGCCCCTGTTGCAAGTGCCACAGCAGGTGTCACTTGACACATGTTATGGTCTGTCATAGAGGCACAGGTGTGTACTGACCACAACAGCAGACAGATATTCAGGGTTGTGAATGCAGCACTTCCTACCATGCGTGACAACCTCCACAGCATTTGTGATGCCATATGTCATTTTGCTAATGTCGTGGATAGACAGTGGGGTGAGACATTGTCACTGCTCAACTGTGCAATGTCTGTGCTTGAGCATGTGGTGGGAGTAGGGCATCAGCCAGGTGGATGTAGGTCAGCAACATGATCAGCTGAGAGCCCACGTGACCATGCACATTCATAGTCCTGTAGTAGCAGTAACACCAGCACTACCAAAATAGGGTGCTTTCTACACCACACCAGAGCAGGCCATATGTACATTGTCCTGGGCAGTCCCGTGAGGGATGTGGATCCAGCAGACAGCAGTCACCATTAGGGAGAAGTACTGTATCTGTCTTTGGGCCTGGTGGTGCCAGTGAGACTCTTGGCAGAACCATTTCCTGCATCCCTGCTGGGAGATGGTGAACCATGCATCCTGCCATGTACGGCCCCCAGCTGTCCAACATAGCCTTGTGTTGGGCATCCACATGGCTTGATGGTGTGCAGGCAAACACTCACACATCCCTATCACAGGCTGGTCACCACCAGACATTCACAGCTCCTCTGCATGGCCCAGTTGAACACCACCCCTCCAGACACACACACACACACACACACACACACACACACACACACACACACACAATGTCATCCATATGGACCTGCCTAGGCCTCTAGCAATCCAACACCACACCCTGTGCATGTGATGATATTTGTGCCACAACCCTGTTATCCATACTATCGATTCAGGGACATGCTGATATCGGTCTGATGCACATAGTGACTATAGTATAGTGTAGCAATGTAATGCTGTGTAAGGTACACATCGAGGTGTATGTATCTTGTTAGCCATGATGCACTATTGCTGTTAGTACTGCTGTTTGAATGTAGTGTCACATACTGTATTCTGTATGTGTTCCAGGTGTCTGTGTGTCTGCAGGTTGTGGGCCTGCTGACAGCAGCAATGATGAGTAAGGTGGAGTGGAAACTCAGTGAACTTTTCATAGCCAAGGTACAGCTGTATATGTACATGTTTACCAGGTGTGTTTACATGCAACAGTGTGTGAGGGGCAGTTGTGGCAGACAGTGTGACCTTGCATAGATACCTTTGACACAGCCACTTAGCCTTCATACATGTCATCTGGGTGTTCTGTAGAACTGCAGGCTCTCACGTACAGAGGAGGCTACTTGAGTACTGGCACTAGGTCCCTTACAAGCTTAGCCATTACTTTCACTGCAACAGATTCAGCTATCAACATCTGTTGCCTCTGCCATTTCTGTCCCATCCACTCAACCATCATACAGTTGATGAGGGTATGCCTGCTACTGTGTATGACAGGTTTGGGGTATGTATTCCTGACACAGGTCAGCCTGTGTTAGTCTAACCTGACAATCATCAGCATGTGTGTCTGCTATCTCATATGCATGTCAGGCCTCTCATGTTGGTAGTGCACACGGAGTTATCGTCCTGTACATGGAACAGCTGATAAAGGGCTGAGAACAGCCCTTACCTGCACAGTCTTATGAACAATAGCACTAGATACATAACAGAAATAGCACAGTGGTACTGTAGTGTGGCAGTGTCTGCCACTACTATTTAAGTGGGTGACAATTGCAGTGGCTGTTAGGATTGCCAGTGGTGGGTTCAGAAGCCCTTCACGTTAGATCCATCTGATACAGACACACACACACACACACACACACACACACACACACACACACACACATACATACACCACTGCATGGGGACATGCATTGAAACACACATACACATGGAGGTGACACTTCTCAGAGTAGATTATCTACCCATCTATTAATATACAATACACAGTGATACAACCATTGCATGCACCACAGTGGCTTGGTGTTAGAAACTGTGTAACTGTGCTTGTATGGTGGATGACATCTGTATGGGCTGACACTAGGTTGGAAATGGGGGAGTTCACAGGTTGGAAGAGGTACACAAAATGGTATAGCCATCACATACACACACTAAAGACAGCCACACACAGAGGCTGTGCATACAGAAACACATGCACAGTTGCTAATCGACATATTAGTAACCCTACATATCCACTTGTATGTACTATAGTGCTGCATACACATGACATGCTCTACATTGCTTATATGCCTGTGACATAACACAGACCTCTTACAACAGGTAATCTTGTGAATGCCTTCATGGATGGTGGAATAACCCACCAGACATAGCAATTGGTCTTGTCTACTTTTCCTACAAACCTGCACAGGTAATACAGTGAGAGACTTTGTATCAGCATGTCGTGACAGTCAGGTATGATGTCTGATGTTGGCATGTGTGTCACTATGGTAACTGTGACATATTTGGCAATGATATCCCAGGAATGCTCATTGTTAGGGGACACAGACAACATATAGGTTGCAATCATGTGGATATTCCATGTACATCTATACAGATGTCTGGTATGGTTTGTATAGTGTTAGATGGTGCATGTGAGGTAGATGCCACTAACAGGCTCTTTAAAGAAATGTCATGGGTAGGGGGTCAGCAGGCCTTAAAATGGTATTACCTACACACACAACAGCCACAGGGGGTATGCTTCACACACACTGCTATAGTTGGCAGTATTGAGATTAGAACCCCTACCTACCTAATTTCCACTATAGTATTACAGAGTTATTGCACATGGCACAGAGCTTAGAAGGCTGACAAGTGTATACAGGTACAGCTAAGGTGAACGACATCAGCAGGCCTTGTAAAGTAGGGCAATGGGATTTGTGCTGTGTGGTACATGCCTCAAAATGGTATAACCCACATCTGCATAGGATATGATTCTCACCGAAACACACACACAGGGATGATGTGATTCTCACACACACACAGTATCACAGTTGCCTGTCTTGAGTTTAGAACCCCTACCTATCTAGTTGTGTGTACTACAGTGTTACACAGTTATCACATGTGCCACAGAGATTATAGGATTTAACAGTGTCTCAGGGTATGATCCATGGTGGTGGTGCTGCAGTAGCATTGTCACCTCACAGTAAGACGCTGTCCGGTTCGATTCTCAGCTAGAGCGTCTTCTGTGTGGAGACATGCGTGAATGGGTGCATATTTGTTGAAGGTTGTGCATCAGGGCTGGCAACTCGGCATGTAAAAATCAACTGCCAATCATTAGTGGACCGGAGTTCTGCTGTGGCGACCCCTAACCGGAAAAGCCGAAAGACACAACAAGTGTCGCAGGGTATGTCTATGGTGAATTACATCAAGGGCCCTTGTAAAGTATGGCAATAAGAAATGTACTGGGAGGGAAGGGCATCAAAATACATTATCCTACAAACATACACACTTACAAATACCTTCAGACACACATTTGCCACAAATGAGTGTAAGAACCCCTGCCTATCTAGTGTACTGTTATTTAGTTATTACACATGCTACAGAGCTTATAGGGCTGACAAGTGCCCAAAGGTACTTCTAAGGTGAGTGACATCAGCAAGACTACTAAAGTAGGGCACTGGGAAGTGTTGTGGGTGGGAAAGTCCTCTAGATAATTCCTCCTACAAAAATACATACTTATACACATGCACACACACATTTGCCAGAACTGGGAAAAGAACCCCTGCCTATCTAGTTATTTGTACTATACTGTTACATAGTTATTGCATGCACCATGGAGCTTATAGGACCAGGGCTGTGCAAAGGTACTTCTAAGGGGAATGACATCATCAGGACTGCTAAAGTAGGGCACTGGGAAGTGTGCTCGGTGGAAATGGCCTAAAACTGTTTCACCTACAAACAAACACACACGCATGCACACACACAAACACACACACACACACACACACACACACACACACACACACACACACACACACACACACACACACACACACGCTTACATTTGCCAAGGCTAAGATTAGAACCCTACCTATCTAGTTATTTGTATATAGTGCTACACAGTTATCACATGCTCTACAGAGCTTATAGGGCTAACAGGTGTCCAACGGTACTTCTAAAGTGAATTACAGCAGTAGATCTTGTGAAGTAGGGCAATGGAAAGTGTACTGAGTTGGAATGGCCTCCTAATACTTAAACAAACAGACACACACACACACACACACACACGTGATGTGATATTATAATCCCCACTTCAGTACTATTACACAATGGAGTTCACCTTCATACTAGCACGAGTCACTGGTTATGACTGGTATGCCACTGTCCACAGCCGCACATCAATCTATGCCATTCAGGGTATCCCTGTGTATGATTCACTCTCTGTGTGTCCCCCTGTCTCTGTCTCTCTCACTGTCTGTCTCACTCTTTCCCACATCTATGTGTGTGTATGCTTGACATATTATTATATTTTCCCCATATATATGTCTGTGTATCACATGCAACAGATGCAGATATATCACATATGGGCCACCTACAGCTAGCTGAAGGTAGTCCTGTCTGATGGGTGTGTGTAGGGGCAGTTTTGGTGTACATAGCTGTCTGCATGCAATGACATATATGTACAATACAGTTATATAGTCTGGTGTGGGTTCCCACATGGCTTGTGATTCTCTAAGTGTAGGATCATGCCCAGTAAGACCTTCTATAGTGAGAGTGGGACTCCATTCCAGAGATAGTTGCACTCCGGTCCAGGGTTTTGTGTGCTACAGCCATACCACTCAAATGTAAATAGGAATCTGCTAGTGGTACTGGGTTTGTTTTAGCAGACATTTTCTGACATATCTGAACTCTGACACTGGAATGTATTGTGTCATTACCTAGTGACAGGCATCCTCAAATCATCGCAGTGGTTTACCAGAAGAATGCAAGATGTATGATGCACAGACCAATATTATGAGCCTGATTATGTACACTCTTGCCCAAAAAGGCCAATTGGGAGGTGTGGCTACAGCCGGTTGATTGATGAAGCTGTGTAAACACTCCAGCAACTTGGTGATATACTGGCTGGGGATCTCCTGCTTATGTGGTATTCTTCTTACCTGAAAAGTCATATCTTGGTATGGCCATACCTCTCAACTGTACATTTTTTTCTGGATTGTCCAGGTGTTTGTCTAGAGGTTTTGTCTATTCTACATAAACTTGTGTTTTTATTTAGTTGCATATAATTGAAGACTGACATTACAAAATAATGACAGACATTAGTGTTTCAGACTTCATAACCTTCAGACAACTCCTGCTACTGCAATACCCAAATATTCTACCAACTTTCTCAGTATGTAAGGGCAATATTTACAACACGTGCCTATCACTGGGCCTTTGTCCCACTTTTATTTATGACCTTGTCCAGATGTCTTGCTGTCGGAGGTCGAGAGGTATGGGTGTGGGTACAGAGTGCATTCTACTGTGCAGAAATATCCATTATATGTGTAGTATATTCCACATAGCACTGTGACTTCCAAGTATGTCAGTGACAGAGCAGTACAAAGTAATGTGGTGAGCCAGTCATAGACAGTTGTGTATAGGTTGATAGATTGCTATGATGTTAGTAGTGTATTGGCCCTGAAGCCCTTATAACCCACACAGATGAGAGTGTAGCCCATATTAAGACATGTCAGCACACAGAGCTTCTGTCTAGCAGGGATACAGGTGGAATCACAGGACTGTATTTTGTGTTTTCCATGCACTTATACAGGAAGTACATCACTAGGGATATTGAGACACTTGGCTTGCTGTTGACAGGGAGTGCATTCCACAGATGGGCAAGTGTGTGGTACACATATCTGTCACACCAACAAGCCATTCTGATGTCATAGCCCAGGATGATGTTGCATCTACAGGTTGATGGAATGGGCCTTGATTTCCAGATGTGCATCAGTCCCATAAAGGCAGCATCTGGATTGCTTTGTATGCCAGACAGGGGTCACCTCAGCAAAGTCTGTATGGAATGGGGTAGAAGGACAGTGCTGTTAGCCTATCTGTGTAGGGTAGGTGTATGGGGTTTGGGGGTAAGGCCTTAGTGTTTGTAAGACCCTGGTGTGTGGAGTCTACATGGTCTGTGGTGTAGATGTTTGTGGATTTCTCATGTGTTTTTGCCTATGAGGTGTCCATTGTTTGGGTTTTTGTTCTGTTGTGGACCTCCATTTACATGGGTGTGTGTTGTGTATTTGCAGGTGATGTTTACTGACTCCATACACTACACGGCACCTGTGTTACTGAACAATTTGTTCTTATGTGCATATTCTCCATTTGTCTGGCCAGTGGTTCCCCTTCCCCTTATGTCTGTCTTTTTATCCTTCTCTAGTCCAGTCATAGGTTCATAAGGTGGTACTAGGCTATCAGCCCTAGGGCCTATACAAGCCTAGCCATAACAATTCCCTGGCTATTTCTTCCCACACTATTTACTTCCCTGGACCCCTGTCTAATAGGGCAACTGATGTGATCCCCAGGGTGAATTTCCTTTCTCCCATCCAATCGTCAAGGTTCCTTTTGAAGAGGACCAAAGAGGCACTCTGCTTGACATGTATGGGCAATCTATTCCAAAGTCTGGGGAGTCTCTGGGTCAGGAACCTATCACTCCAGCATGTTTTGTTTATTGTGATGACAAGGTTTAGATCCCTGGAGCGTGTGGCTCTGAGGGATTGGGATTTCTTTAAGTGTAGCATGTCCAACAGCTCTGGGTTTGACATGGCCTTGTATGTTAAGCAGAAATCGCCTCTGAGTAGACTATACGCGACTGAGTATAGCTGGAGTTTTTTAAGGCGGTCAGCGTAGGGCATCTGCTTTAGGCCTGTGATTCTTTTAGTGAGGTATTTCTGTGGCCTTTCCAGTTGTTGCAGATGTCTTGAGAGGTACATACCAAATGGGGCATTGTATTCTATAATGGGTCTAATGAGGGATGAGTACAGTGAGACAATGACCTCCTTTTTTCTGGATGAAATCCCCTTAGTGATGAGGTGTGCCACATAGAAGGATTTCCTGACTGTTGTGGCAATGTAATTATCGAAGGTGAGACCACTGTCCACTTGTGTCCCTAAGTCTCTTATCACACTTTTGGTGTTTATTGTACTGCCACCTATATAGTAATTCACTGGTACATGTTTTTTCCCAAAGGGGATAACTATACATTTCTTGGCATTGAGCTTGAACCCATGGCTCTGGCACCAAGCATCTGTTTCTGTAAGGCCCTTTTGTAGCGTATCCACATCATTTGGGGATTCAATAATGGCTCCCAGTTTGCAGCCATCTGCAAACTTTGTTAGCCAGAGTCCCTTAGTGGTGGCCTGTACTTCAGAAAAGTAGATGCCAAACAAGAGTGGTCCCAGGGATAAACCCTAAGGTACTCCACTTGTCACTTGTCTGGAGCTGGATTTGGAGTCGGCTACTTTTACAGTGTGGGTTCTATCAGTAAGCCAGTTAGCAACCCATTGGGTGACTTAGGGATTAATGCCCAGCTTAGTAAGTTTATCTATAATTCCAGAGTGGGGGAATGTGTCAAAGGCCTTGGCAAGGTCTAGATAGGCTGTGTGGACCACCTTACCCTTGTCCATGGCTCTGGAGACTGATTCGAAGAAGTCAATCAGGTTCAGGAGACAAGATCAGCCCTTCACAAACCCAAACTGGGTGGGGTCCAGTGTTTGAAGGTTGCCAATGTCTTTGTTTATAAGATCCATGATAATACGCTCCATGGCCTTGCAGATAAAGCTCGTCAGACTGATTGGACGATAGTTTCCGGGATCCAAGGTGGATCCCCCCTTGTAGAGAGGGATAACTGTAGCTCTGCGCCACTCAATGGGCATGAAACCTGAGGTGAGGCTATGATTAAACGTGACACTTAGGTGAGGTGTCAGTTCATATTGTAGTTCATGTAGTACACAGCCCGGCATGTCATCTGGTCCCATGGATGCTGTATTCTTAGCTTTGGAGAGTGCGCTTTTTATCTGTGTGGCCATTATTACCAGGATTTGGCAATCTTCCGGTATTGAGATGGGCAATTGATGGGGTGAGAGGGGGGTGAAGTTGGCACTGAATCGATCTGCCAGGATATTGGCAATATCCTTGGGATCAGTATATTTAAGGCCATTCTGTTTTAGCTCAGAGCAGATTTGAGCATTGCCATTTAGATTCTTGACATAGTTATAGAATGCCTTGTGGTTGTCTTTGGAATCTTTGGCAATTTTATTTTTGTAACTAGCTTTGGAGGATTTTATGAGGGATCTCAGTTTCTTACTGAGGCTGGTAAGAGAGTTTTTTGCATCCTGGGATTTTTCTCTTTTCTGCAACAGTTTCTTCTTTTTGTTGTAAAGGTTGTTTATGGCAGGGGACCACAAGATTGACTTCCTTTATTTGGATGAGAGCAACTTGGTTTTATTTGGGATGGCACGATTCTTGCATGAGTGGATGTGCTCGTACAGTGCCTTAGTATAGGATTCAGCAGTTGAATTTTCAGTTCCCATCTGCATGGGTGTCATGAGGCTTGTCACTTTTGACTTGAGTAACATGAAGTTGGCTTTGGAGAAGTTTTTTATGGAGCTTTCCTTACTGGGGGGTGGGAGTGGGATGTGGATGTTAAGGGTGATTAGCTTATGGTCAGACCTGACTAACGAGGGGGTGACAATAGGTGTGGTGCATCGATTTCCCATGTTGGTAATGACTAGATCTAGGATATTGGAGCCCCTGGTGGGATTGTAGATTAGTTGATCCAGAGCATTGGAATTTATGAATTCCAAGAACCATTGGGCAAAGGTGTTGGTATATGAGTAGTTTTCCCAGTTAATGCCAGGGTAGTTAAAATCACCCAGTATTAGGGTGTTTGGTTCTATCTTAATATTTTACAGTATGTTTAGAAAGGTGTAGTGAGAATCTTGGGGTATGTTGGGGGATCTGTAGCAAGCTACAATTTATGTTGCTATATGTGGGTGTTGGTGGTGTGGGTTTAGAAGGGCTATGTGTTGCTTGAGGTATAGTGTGGGTGTTAACCTTCTCCTCTTCACTGTCTAGCACAATCTTGGGTGGAGAAAGCTTTGCTTCCATTTTGGCTATGTTGGTGCATCTATCACAAGTTGTAGTGCTGGGTGGTAGGAGGAGAGGGTTGTCTGTGTACATGAGACAATTGCTGCATTGCCTCAGTATGCCCAGATTCACCAGGTGGACAGGAGAAATCACTGGAAGCTGACCATTGGACAAGCTTTTTTTGTAAAGTACAGGAGCTGTTTTCCCTTACCTTAGCAAGGTACTTTGCAATTATAGGCTGTTCAGGGCCTACTATTAATTTCTCCTTACTAACAAGGAGAGTTGAGTGTTTGTATCAGTTTAAGGCTTCCTAGTACTTTCCAGCAGGTATTAGAGCAAGTGCTAGTCACAGGGATGCTTAAAGGTAAGATGAAAAAAAAAATGCACACTGCAGTGTGCACTAGAGAAGTTAGATGTGAAAGTAGGTAACTTAAGTTTTACCTGTTTAAAAAGTTAAGGTTTAGTGGAGAGTTACTATTTTTAAAACAGCAAGATGGATTGAAAGGGGTGGTCACTTTTGTATTCTGGTACTATGGAATACAGTAGGATGGCCAATAAATTTAAATAGTTGAAGGGGAGGGATTTCAAAAATGATGATTTTGTGATTACTCACACAAGCCAGTGAAAGTAGAGAGGAAATGAGCTATATGGTCAGATTAACATAAGAGGCAGGCAACTAGAAAGACAGTGGTATTTAACAAGACAACTGTAACTGGCTGGGAGGGCGGGAAAAAATTCTGCCTGACTCATAAGAGACAGAGCAGTGGTCTCTTTTGAAATTTTAATATGCTGTTAAAGCAGAATGCAAGTAAAACACAAGGTAAAGAAAACAAACCACAGTATTCAAAATATAAAAAGGCAATAAAGTAATACAAAATACAAAAAATAAAAGCAAACTAACCTTTCCTTCACAGCAAAGTGTAGCAGAGTCTGGATGAGCCTTTCTGGTAAAGCTTTGGCCACACTGGCTGCTATGTATTTGTAATTCTGATGTGAGCAGGGTAAATGACATAACATCACACACAAGGTTGTGGACATTACACCTCTGAGTGTACCTATTTAGCAGGTTGTCCATCAGTGATCCACTTCATTTGCTGTGGTCCTTAGATGGTTTGTTTTGCTATATGTTATTATGAGGCTACATGTGGACCTAGCTGTCATACCGTCACAGACTGACATCTGGTCAGGCCCAAACATGACAGTCAAAGTCCCACACATAGGGACAGGGTGTTAATAATGTTCTGCCAAACACAGACAATTGGGAGACTGGTTTGGTAATGTAATTGCTTGTTTGCTCTTATGGTTATAAAGTCTGCTTCCCCAGTCTGCCATTGCTGTTTTGACATGACCCTTTCTTGTTTTGAAAACAGTTGAAAGGCAAATGCAATATTAGGTCAAACAGAACAGATATACAAGGCACACTTGTGCTCCTTCTGTGACAACCTGTGTCATTCCAGAGATATGGCTGTTGGCCAATGACATGTTGTCAGTGCTGACACAGAAAGGTGGCAGCCATTTATAAACTGGCAGTACACTGACCTTCAGGTACCTACTGTCCTACTAGGCACCATACCTCTCAACTTCTGAATGCCAGACAGCTGGACAAAGCCATAAGTAATTGGAGGACAAACTCCTAAATATAGAGACCATTGTTCAGTATTGGCCTTACAAACCTAGAAAGGTGATTCAATAATAGGTTTTGCATTTGCATGTGTTTTTCTATAGGGTATGGAGTCTGATATTACAATCTGTCATTATTTTCTGACCTTAATCTTATGTGATTTGCCAGTGAATTACCAGACAACCACTATTTCATGATATACAGACCACAAATATGATGCAAACTTCTGGACATTCTGCAATAGGTCTGTACAGTTGAGAGGTGTGGTAGGCACTGTGTAGGTTACTCCAAGCTGTGTACTCTCCATATGTTTGGCCCCCTGTCCATGACCTGTCCAGCTTTCCTGCAATAGCAGGTATTGACATTTGGACAGTGTGTACTACTCCTACCATAGGCATAGCTGACATGCAGAATAGTTGGCACTGCAGTTCTTGGAACATGGCCCTGACAACCACATTACTGTACCTAGGGCACAATGACACAACAGCCAGGAGTAAGTGCTGGCCACATCCTGACAGTATTAACTGCACATATACATAGCTCATTATTGTGGCCATGCAACAAGCTTTCATGTTGATTGGGAGAGCCCTGCCAATGTGGGCTCTGCTGCTATTTCCCTACAAACATACATGTTACTGCATTTCTATGGGAATATGGGGGACACAACTGTCAAGTGTACACATTTGCACAGACTGTGCTGATATTTGCTTTACATTTTGGTTACATCTAGCATAGTATTGTGCCCTGTCTTGGAGACTAGAGGCATATCACTGAAGACCACAGGTCAGATTGTAATGGCATGCGTTTGAATTTCAGATTTCTTACCCTTCATAGCCTTACTGCAACTGCAAGACCTGCTGTGCTATCACTGTGTAAGTCTGTAGGGGGTATTTCATCATTGTTGCCATTTGTGGGCCTTTCAAACCACAAAGTACTGTGGGCCTTTGCCAGACATTTCTTTATGGTTTTCTATGGCTGATTTGCTGGGTGAGGCTGAGGGGTGAGTATGCAACCCCCACATTAACTTCCATGCCTGTGACCTATGAACCCCTGTTAGTTGCCCCCCCCCACATATACTGTAGTGGGATTTGTCACCGTAGGTACTACTGCCAAGTGTGGGGAAGCCAGTATTGGGAAAACATTTCCTGGCATCCCACATAGCTGTCAGTTGTCTGCTGCTATCCTAGTAGGCCACCCCATTCCCTTGCATGCATGCAGCAATACCATAGATATGCTACCAGAACATACCACTCCATTCATTTATTGTTAATAAGACTGACTTACCTTGTGCCTGTGGCAGTTGTGAGGACGGTGCTTGAGGGCTGCCTATGTTGGATGCATGCAGTACACTGCCTATACATGGTAAGGTACAGGTAGTGTGATGTATGTGGCATCCATTTTACTGTGTGTGCAAGTCAGAGAGAGAGTCGTCAGTCCCTGGGTCCCTACAGTGTCAGTGTGTGTGCAATGCATTGCCTCTTTGATAAGGCCAGGGCATACTCCATCTGCCTACAGCAGCTGGCTCAGAGGGTTCCTCCACCGAGTCACTCTGTGTCTGTGGAGACCTTGGCAATGGTGTGACTGTGTGCCCCTTCCTCATGCTGTTCCTGCCGCAGCTGTTTATGTATTTATTTGTTTATTTTACATTTGTTGACCGGGCTAGTCTAACTGGATATATGTCCATTTTCAGTAGAGACCCAGGGAGAAAAGCTCCAGGTGATAAAAAAATGCAGTTTTAACATACATACAGAGACAGTGACATATACAATCAAGATTATGCTAAAAATGCTATATATAACAAAAAGGTTGAGACAAAGGTATATACAGTCAATATGCAGTATGGTACAAAGGTTTCTGCAGGATAATATTGTGTAGCATGGCACATTCTATGAACATGTGTGCACATGAGGCTGGACAGTACTGCAGGGGTCCACCAGATATGTCAAGGCAGTGTAACCATGACTTGAGCATCCCAAACACATGCTCTATAATGATCCTGGATTGCGCATGTGCCTCATTATGGTGTTTTTGAGTGCATGCATGTGCAGTCATCATCCACCGCTCCATTGCATAACCAACATCCCCCACCAGATGGCCATACGGAATGTCCCCCTGGCAAATCCCTGGTACAGCTGTGAGTAATGCCAGATGTGGGAGTCATGATAGCTTCCAGGGCTGCCAGCACACACATTAATGATAATGCCCTGGGCATTGCACATGACCTGGCAGTTGATGAAGTGAAAGCCCTTGTGGTTTACGTAGACCCTACCCTGTTCACCGGGTGGTGCTTTGATGTAGATGCGCATGCAGTCTATGGCACCCTGTACCTCTGGGTAGTCTAGTACAAGGTGGAAGAGGTGTATATTGCTGGTCCTCTCCTCTTGGGTGCTGGGGAAGTAAATGTGCTCACCGGCATGTGGTAGCATGACATCAGGGAACTGGTGGATTACTCTGGATGCAGATGCCTGTGAGAACCTCATAATTTCCCCAGTAGGTCTTTGAAAGTACCTGTAGCTAGTATTCTTAAGGCTACACATACCTTGGTATCCACTGGTAAGGGTTCCCCTCTGTTGGCTCTGGGTCTGAGGTGAGGCTGGCACAGCTCGATGAGTTGCTGAAGTATGTCCCTGTCCACCCTGTAGCATTCTACTATCTCCAGATCATGTAGCCCCTGGTAGGTTAACCTGGGTATGAATACTCTTCTCCTCCTCCTCAGTCTGGGTGGTTGTCAGCATTATCCTCCTCACCGCCCTCAGCGTGTAGCACATACTGATGTATCAAAGTGACAGCAGCCCCTAACATTTTGTCGGTTAAAATTCCCCTGAGTGTGTACACCGATGGTGTAGAGTTTGTGGGAAAAACAAGACTGAAAGGTGTTTGCATAGTCTATACTACTGTGCTGCAGATGTTGCCTGTATGATTGGCTGACTATGATACATTCCACCTGTCAGATGTATTATTTGTAACTGATTGCTTTCATTCTGCTATTTCCCATTTTTCCCCTTCCCATTTCTGCCGCTTTTAAGCCCCACGGCACACTGTGCATACCCACTGCCCAAATGTAAACAGTTTTGTCATTTCTGGGTTTTTTTTGTTGTTTGTTTCTTTAAGACCCATTGTGAGCCATGCAAACTCGTTTAGCTAAAGTAAACACTTTTAACCAGAAATGACCCTCTCCTGGATGCAAACACATTCCTCATTTCATGGAATAAGTAAATAGAGCCTCAGACACACCTTCTTGCTTAGCTGTGCTTAAATAAACTCAAATGGAAGCCATGGAGCTCCAATATGCTTACACCAAGCATGACACACCCTCTTTTCATGTCAGCTGCTTCTCATGCTTACACAACTGCATTATAGCTCCTACATGGTTAGGTGCATCCGGACAACAGTCTCCCATTTTGCTATTCAGTACATTTTGCTCATTTACATATCCCACTATTTTAATCCCTTGTTACACCACTACACCAGAGCCTATGTTCTTAATAACCAGTGTTATTTGTTATTGTTTTGGTTCTGCATACCACCCACTATAATGGCAAAATTCATATTTCACATAGAATTGTGTTTTTACATTTTTTTAAATTTTCTGCACAATTTTGTTTGCACGCTGCTGCACTTTGCTTAAACGGCCAAAATTGGCCAAAAAAAGTTTTAATTTTTATAATTTTGACACAGTTTTGTATGCCAATGTCCATATTTTTGCCATTGGCATGATAATGATCATAATACATACTTTACTTTGAGCTGTCATGCCCCTTTGATTTTTGTAGAAATGTACATGGTTAGTAACCGAATACATTTCTGCAGGGAACACTGTTCTTGCACAGATACTGTCTGCTTACTGAATCACTAATTCACCTCATTTGCATGGTTTTCACCAGCAAATGAGGTAATTAGCATTATTCATTGTGTCCTAGACAGAATAGTGCTGGCAGTCTCGTGCACATCCCCAGCCTTGTTTATTGAATTGCTCGTGGCCATATTCTGTGCAGAAGCTGCTACACTATTCTGACATGGTAAAATTGCTTTATTGAATCCCACGGATAGTTTTTTTTTACTGAATGTATTTTATACAATTCAAAGTTTAACATGTTAATACATTGATTAAACGTGTCCTTCTGAAACCAGATGAAGTATTCAAGAAATGGGGTTTCTGGCAGAATGGGCTTAAAGGCTTTCACATCTTGTTTTCAAATGATATTATTAAAATTAAAAGGAAAAAAATATTCATGCCTGTTATCAAATCCAGTTAACAAAAAGTGATGCATGATTTAAGTAAGTGCTAATATATTCTTAGTTATATTATCTTTACAGTTTTAAAAGTTTATCTAACAAAATATTTTCCGTTTTAGCGACTTCTGAAGGCTGTTTTGGGGAGGAAAGGTAGGCACTATGACCATCAAAAGATATGCTGCTGTTCTTGTTCTGATAACCCTACTACACAGTACATAAAAAAAGAAAAGTAATTATACTTGAAAAGAGAAATGTAAGTTATGGAAAAAAAATTGTCAGGTATTATATTCAGGTCTCTAAATCTTTCAAAACTGTAGTGCCAACCGAAACAATGTAGAGTATAAATATTCATACACAATGTGGGACATCTAAGAATTAAGAGACATTGCTCTGTTTAACTGCATACACAAATGTGGTCAGGAATAGGTGCAAGAAAACAAAATTAATCATGCCTTATATTTATAAACTGCACCATGTTGTTAAATGGTAGATATCATATGCATTAAAAAATAGTGTTGTCTCAATTCCTGAATTCACTTTACTTGAGATTTTTGCTTAAAGCTGTAGGGTATCATCAGTAATGGTATTGTTTTTAAGTCATTATGTTGAAAGGTATGAATTCAAGCCACAGACAGTGACAGTTTTGTGCAGGTCAACTGGTTATTTAGTAAAATATTAAAACATACCTTAGGATTCAAGGAAATTCCTACCACTCTCTTAAATGCCTACCAAAGTTAGGTCAGTTTACATGATCAGTGAAAAATACATTTTAGAGACAGCTTTGGCTGCAGTGAGGAAAATGTCACTGACTCATTAGCTGAATTGCATTTTTACCACTAATGCTGTAAAACTTGTGACAGTCGTAGAGTTTACACTGGCAACCCAGGTATCACATTAGCACAGACACTCATGTACATGAGCTCAGACACACACACACACACACACACACACACACACACACACACACACACACACACACACACACACACACACACACACACACACACACACACACATTCAGCTGCATTCATGCCCCTACAGGCATATGATAACAATTCCACATGCATATACACTCTTTCATCCCCACCCCCACTTCTCCACTAAACATTGCCAAACCTACCTAAAATGTGACATCTTCAACTGAAGTCAATGAATGTCTGTTGTCTTTCAATAATATCAAATGTTTCTGCTGACCCTTGTAATGTATGGAGCTGAATCAGTCAGCAGTGTAAACTGGTTGCTGCAAGCATATTTGAGTCAATGGCGTGGTGAATTAAAATTAGCTGATTCCCCAGAATGCCTCATTAGCATCCATCATATCCAACAAGACAGTACTTCACGCTGACACTCTCACAAGTGGGAAACCATATTAGAAAAGTGGCTACTGAATTGGACAGGGTTATTGTGAGAGAGCCTGTTTGTAAGCCATGCCACTAGTGATGATTTCTGAATTCCAGTCATAGTTTTACAGTTGATTGAAATCAATTGCAGCATGGTTGTATAGTATGTTAATTGTGTTAGTGCTTAATATTTAAAATGTTGTGTGTTAATCACTACAATACCAATTTAACTTGCCTTTAGTCTAAATATAATGGGCCAAATTCATTAATATCTACACAAAGTGTAGCAATCATGTTGATGGTATGTCACATCACATACATGATAGCGTGCTATTCGGTATTCATTAAGTGGCTCTACATGAGGTGTAGAGTGACCAAATAAAAAGAAATGGTGAAAAGTGCTAATGTAAGCATAAAGAGCTGAAGTACATGCTAATTAACCAATCCAACATGTTGGAGATATTCAGGAAAATGCAGAACAGTCATGTACACTCAGTATCATGTTTTGCCATGTACACCTATTGTCTTTGGAATACAGGCATGATTACAATTAAAAAAAAGTATTAGGGGTTAATGTTGCTATTATTATGCTGTATGTGCAACAGGCATTAAATCAGAGCTTTGCATCTCCGTTTGCTAGACCTCAGAAAAAAAAGGAAGGTAATTATATTCTGTTTGACTTATCATGAATTGCAAGAAAAAGAAAGTTTGAGACAAACAGAAACACTGGATGAAATATGCAACCTTTTCCAACTCTACATCAGGCCCCAGGAAAATTGTGGAGAACCCATCCCACTGGAAACAAAGGTATGTTTAGAGTTACATATACTGGTACTTTTCAAAGGTACATATGGCTATATTAGGAGTTTCACAGGCACCAGCCACTAGAATACTACATCAGTTTTTAAATCCAATGCTACAACATGCAAGGGAGCATATCTTTTTTCCTGTATATTCCTCAGAAGAAAACAAGAATCATGCAAGAATTCTATGCAGTAGCACACTTCCCTGAAGTACTGGGGCTATAGATTGCACACACATAGAAATAAAACCCCACCTGGAGGACAAGGAAGGAGATACATCAAGAGAACAGGTTTACACTCTTTAAACTGTCAAGTTGTCTGTAATTCCAAAGGGATCATCCACAGTATCTGTGCAGGTAACCCAGGCAGTTTCCACAACTCACATATATGGTACACCTGTGAGCTGTACACTGAGTTTGCTTGGGGTGACATTCCTCAAGGTCATCTAGTGGGGGATGCAGGTTATGCACTGGAGCTCTGGCTCATGACACCCATGAGAATCTCATACAGTCCTACTTAGCAAAGATGCAATGAGGTCCATGCTCAAACTAGGAATATCATAGAACATGTGCTTGTTTTTTTTCTGAAATCAAGGTTCCATCATCTAGACACATTGGGAAATGCTGTGCAATACAACCCGGGCATCACTGCTAAAATACTTGCTGTCTGTGTCATTTTACTAGGAATAATGCTCAGGAAACAGCTGGAACAAGGACAGCAAGGGGGTTGACCACAGTTTCAAGGACCACAGACATGGCCAGCAGCAGTAGTAGGTACAGATGAGGAGAATAAGGGAGTATCTGTAAGAGCAAATACACTCACTACCTAGGTGAAATCCTAAGATCTCACAAACATACAAATAGGAAAATGGGATGCCTTTCAAACTGTACAACCTTTATTTAACCATCTAAAGGCTGTGTTCTGATGGCAGCAGATAGGGACAATTCTCAAGCACACAATTCCTATGTGCAATAATAAGGTAAGCGTGCAACCTGTATAGAAAAAAAAATATGTTATAGAAATGATTACTCTCATATGGAAATATGTAATATGCCCATAAGAAGTTAGCCCCAACCCCCAAAAATAGAATTATATTTAATACTCAAACATCAGCAAAGTTTTATATCAGTGCTGTAATGGAGATAAAATAGGTTTAAGTGTGTAATACACTGCAGCGTTAACAATAATGTATTACACACTTAAACCTATTTAAGTGTGTAATACATTGCAGCTTTAACAATAATGATTATAATTATAGAAGAAGAAATATAACACCAAACTGTTATAACTGCCAGATCTACTGCTGTGGATGGGAAGTCGGGTAGAAATCCACAAACAGAACATATTTTTCTTTTTTTTTCCGCTAACAGAGGTAAAAATGCCAGACCATGCTACATGGTTAAAATGCAATCATCTGCAACAAACAACTGTGCAGACATCAAATGGAATACAAACTAAAAAATGTCATGTACCATTCAGCATAATTTAAAAAAAGCAGACATGGTTATGCCAAAGGAAAGGGACAAAAGAAAAAAAAAAAACATGTTGGATATTAAAACTGCTTTTAAGTGGTCACGGCAATTCACCTTTTAATATTGAACTGGAAGCATTTTTTAAGAAATAGCAAAATACATTTACAATACAGCACTGTATAAAATAGATAATTCTCCCAAAGTGTTGTTTTTCTTACAACATCAAGCTGTGTGGTTCAAGACAGTCTCCCCAGTGTTATACAAGGACATTAGCTACATGATTACTTTTAGTGCAGTCAACCCTGCAAGCACTGTGAATATACAACTGAGATGTGAAATCATTAGCACTCCTGAATACCAAAAACTGCAATAAATGTAGGGAACATGAACATGGTGTAAGGACCTACATGATTACATGCACAGATCATAGTAACACAAGGATAAGCACTGAGAAGTGTTTCCTATTAATAACTTGCACTTGTCTATGATTACTCTGACTGCAGGAACAATCAGCCTTCTCAGTCTCCCCTCTTTGATTTATACCTACTGAGAGTGTGTCAAGAAGAAGAGACTCACCAAAAAGTCTGAAAGTACTTTGAGTGATTTCGGAGAATGACTGTCATAACCTTCAAATGCAGGTGTTAATGACCACATATACTGGCTCTTAGAAATGTTGCTCATATTAATAAAAGCACTTTAAGCATCAATAAAGGTAACATGTGGCAATAAAACAAATAGATTTGCTAGTATGAAAACATAGATAATAGAACAATAAATAATAGATAATAGAATGAGGCACCATACAGAAAGTGTTTGCAGTCTTTGTTAAATATTGTATGAGAACACGGTTTGGCTGATTATTTGCAATATCATAATCATCTAGACATTCACTTTCAGATATGAAAGGACAACTTTCATAATCTGTTTCTGTTGCACTTTCAATGTGATTTGATACAATGTCACATTATCTAAAGTCTTTTTCACATGCTAATATATATCTTTCTCTGTGGCAACTCTGGGAAATACTGTGAAATGATTGCTTGCAAAACCCTTGTTTCAGGGTTCAAATTCAAAG